>NC_066561.1:1584808-1647308 GCF_024679095.1 Eriocheir sinensis
ACCTATCATCCCTGATTCTAGAAGAAACCGTACAAGCGAATCAAAAATGAGTTCCAGGGGGCAGCATGACCCAAGCATAACTAGCGCCACTATAAAAACTGCCTGCGCCATGTCAGGCTTGGGCCGACCACCAGGCCCCTGAACAAAGCGTACTGGCGCTATAGGCTGAGATGTAAAAAAAAGAAAAGTTACCTAATTTATCACATTTACCGACATTCAAGGGGTGTAGGGTACCTCATTTATCACATTTACCGACATTCATTGGGTGTAGGGTATCTCATTTATCACATTTACCGACATTCAATGGGTGTAGGGTACCTCATTAATCACATTTACCGAGATACAAGGGGTGCAGGTTATCTCATTCGTCACCTTTACCGATATATAATTGGTGTATAGGCTACCTCATTGATCACATTTACCGACATACAAGGAGGGCAGGTTATCTCATTTATCACATTTACCGATATATAAGGGGTGCGGGCTACCTCATTGATCACATTTACCGACATACAAGGGATTCAGGTTATCTCATTTATCACATTTACCGACATACAAGGGGAGCAGGTTACCTCATTTATCACATTTACCGACATACAAGGGGTGCAGGTTATCTCTTTTATCACATTTACCGACATACAAGGGGAGCAGGCTACCTCATTTATGACATCTACCGACATACCTCATTTACCAGATTTACTGACATTCAAGGGTTGTAGGTTATCTCATTTATCACATTTACCGACATACAAGGGTTGTAGGTTATCTCATTTATCACATTTACCGACATACAAGGGGTGTAGGTTATCTCATATATCACATTTACCGACATACAAGGGGTGCAGGTTATCTCATTTATCACATTTACTGACATACAAGGGGTGCAGGTTATCTCATTTATCACATTTACCGACATACAAAGGGTTCAGGTTATCTCAATTCTCACATTTACCGACATACAAGGGGTGTAGGTTATCTCATTTATCACATTTACCGACATACAAGGGATGTAGGTTATCTCATTTATCACATTTACCGACATACAAGGGATGTAGGTTATCTCATTTATCACATTTACCGACATACAAGGGGTGTAGGTTATCTCATTTATCACATTTACCGACATACAAGGGGAGGAGGTTATCTCATTTATCACATTTACCGACATACAAGGGGCGTAGGTTATCTCTTTTATCACATTTACCGACATACAAGGGGAGGAGGTTGTCTCATTTATCACATTTACCGACATACAAGGGGCGTAGGTTATCTCTTTTATCACATTTACCGACATACAAGGGGTGTAGGTTATCTCATTTATCACATTTACCGACATACAAGGGATGTAGGTTATCTCTTTTATCACATTTACCGACATACAAGGGGTGTAGGTTATCACATTTATCACATTTACCGACATACAAGGGATGTAGGTTATCTCTTTTATCACATTTACCGACATACAAGGCGTTCAAGTTATCTCTTTTATCACATTTACCGACATACAAGGGGTGTAGGTTGTCTCATTTATCACATTTACCGACATACAAGAGGTGCAGGTTATCTCAATTATCACATTTACCGACATACAAGGAGTGCAGGTTATCTCATTTATCACATTTACCGACATACAAGGGATGCAGGTTATCTCATTTATCACATTTACCGACATACAAGGAGTGCAGGTTATCTCATTTATCACATTTACCGACATACAAGGAGTGCAGGTTATCTCATTTATCACATTTACCGACATACAAGGGGTGCAGGTTATCTCATTTATCACATTTACCGACATACAAGGAGTGCAGGTTATCTCATTTATCACATTTACCGACATACAAGGAGTGCAGGTTATCTCATTTATCACATTTACCGACATCACATTTATCACATTTACCGACATACAAGGAGTGCAGGTTATCTCATTTATCACATTTACCGACATACAAGGGGTGTAGGTTATCTCATTTATCACATTTACCGACATACAAGGGTTGCAGGTTATTTCTTTTATCACATTTACCGACATCATCTCTCCTCCTCTAAACCTCACCTTCTCTTCCTTACCGAAACACAGGTTTCTGAGGCTACTGACAGCAATCTCTACTCTGTTCACTCCTACTATCTCTATCCTAAATTTCAATCCAAAGCTGGATGTTGCGCCTACGTGCAACGACATCACTTGCTCGTGCCCATAACCTTGACTCTTCTGAATTTTCCACCATCTGGCTAAGACTTCATTGTCATTCTATTACTAAATACATCTGTGCTGTTTATCTCACCTAACTCTACCAACTATGTAAAATTCTTTGACTATTTGAAGTCTAAAGTGGAGCACATCTTGACCCACTCTCCCTTCGCTGAAATCTCCATCCTAGGAGATTTCAATGTTCACCACCAGCTTTGGCTTTCATCCTCTTTCACTGACCATCCTGGTGAACAAGCCTACAACTTTGCTATCCTCAACGACCTAGAGCAGTTGGTCCAGCACCCTACACGTATTCCCGACCGTCTTGGAGATCGGCCCAACATTCTAGACCTCTTCCTTACCTCAAACCCTTCTGCTTATTCTGTCAAACTGTTCTCTCCGTTGGGCTCCTCCGATCACAATCTTGTTTCTGCATCCTGTCCTATCGCTCCTGTACACCCTCTGGACCGACCGAAGAGGCGATGCTTCTGGCATTTTGCTTCAGCTTGGTGGGACGACCTGAGGATGTACTTTCCGATTTCCCGTGGAATGATTATTGCTTCCAGGATAGAGACCCCTCTGTGTGTGCTCAGCGCATCACAGAGGTGATTGTCTCTGGAATGGAGGCATATATTCCTCGTTCTTTCTCTACTCCTCACGCTAAAAAGCCTTGGTTTAATCACGCTTGTTCTCGTGCTGTCAATGATAGAGAGGTAGCTCACAAAAGGTACCAGAGCCTTCAAACTAATGCTAATTATGAACTTTCCATTTCTGCCTGAAATCGTGCCAAATCTATTCTCCGACTAACCAAAATTCTTTCATTAATAGAAATGTCAAAACCTTGCTTTCTCTAACTCTTCCTGTGACTTCTGGCATCTAGCCAAAACATCTCCTCCAACTTCACTTCTTCATCTTTCCTCCACTCCTCAGTCCTGATGGCAACACTGCCGTCTCATCTATCTCTAAGGCTGAACTCTTCTCTCAAACTTTTCTAAAAACTCCACTCTGGACGATTCTGGGCATATTCTCCTACTCATCCCCCTCTGACTCCTTTATGCCTGTTATAAAGATTCTTCAAAATGATGTTTTCTATGCCCTCTCTGGCCTCAATCCTCAGAAGGCTTATGGACCTGATGGAGTGCCTCCTATTGTCCTTAAAAACTGTGCCTCCGTGCTGTCACCCTGCCTGGTCAAACTCTTTCGCCTCTGCCTGTCAACATCTACCTTTCCTTCTTGCTGGAAGTATGCCTTCATACAGCCTGTGCCTAAGAAGGGTGACCGCTCCAATCCCTCAAACTACCGTCCTATAGCTTTACTTTCTTGTCTATCTAAAGCTTTTGAATCAATCCTTAACCGGAAGATTCAAAAGCACCTTTCCACTTCTGACCTTCTATCTGATCGCCAGTATGGGTTCCGCAAGGGCGTTCTACTGGTGATCTCCTAGCCTTCTTAGCTGACTCTTGGTCATCCTCTCTTAGCCGTTTCGGTGAAACTTTTGCTATTGCGCTGGACATATCAAAAGCTTTTGATAGGGTCTGGCACAAATCTTGCTTTCAAAACTACCCTCCTACGGTTTCTATCCTTCTCTCTGTACCTTTATCTCCAGTTTCCTTTCTGACCGTTCTATTTCTGCCATGGTAGACGGTCACTGTTCTTCCCCTAAATCTATTAACAGTGGTGTCCCACAGGGTTCTGTCCTATCTCCCACTCTTTTTCTGTTGTTCATTGATGATCTTCTTTCCAAAATGAACTGTCCTATCCATTCCTACGCCGATGATTCCACTCTGCATTACTCAACTTCTTTTTAATAGAAGACCCACCCTTCAGGAACTTAACGACTCAAGGCTGGAGGCTGCAGAACGCTTAGCCTCAGACCTTACTATTATTTCCGATTGGGGCAAGAAGAACCTGGTGTCCTTCAACGCCTCAAAAACACAGTTTCTCCACCTATCCACTCGACACAATCTTCCAAACAACTATCCCCTATTCTTTGACAACACCCAGCTATCACCTTCCTCAACACTAAACATCCTCGGTCTATCCTTAACTCAAAATCTCAACTGGAAACTTCATATCTCATCTCTTACTAAATCAGCTTCCTCGAGGCTGGGCGTTCTGTACCGTCTCCGCCAGTTCTTCTCCCCTGCACAGTTGCTGTCCATATACAGGGGCCTTGTCCGCCCTCGTATGGAGTATGCATCTCATGTGTGGGGGGGCTCCACTCACACAGCTCTTTTGGACAGAGTGGAGGCTAAGGCTCTTCGTCTCATCAGCTCTCCTCCTCATACTGATAGTCTTCTACCTCTTAAATTCCGCCGCAATGTTGCCTCTCTTTCTATCTTCTATCGATATTTCCACGCTGACTGCTCTTCTGAACTTGCTAACTGCATGCCTCCCCCTCTCCCGCGGCCCCGCTGCACTCGACTTTCTACTCATGCTCATCCCTATACTGTCCAAACCCCTTATGCAAGAGTTAACCAGCATGTTCATTCTTTCATCCCTCACGCTGGTAAACTCTGGAACAATCTTCTTTCATCTGTATTTCCTCCTGCCTACGACTTGAACTCTTTCAAGAGGAGGGTATCAGGACACCTCTCCTCCTGTATTTGATCTCCCTTTCGGCCACCTCTTTTGCTTTACTTTAGGAGCACCGAGTAGCGGTTTTTTTTTTTTCTTTTTTTGTTGCCCTTGAGCTGCCTCCTTTGTTGTAAAAAAAAAAAAAAAATACAAGGGATGTAGGTTATCTCTTTTATCACATATACCGACATACAAGAGGTGCAGGTTATCTCAATTATCACATTTACCGACATACAAGAAGTGCAGGTTATCTCATTTATCACATTTACCGACATACAAGGGGTGCAGGTTATCTCATTTATCACATTTACCGACATACAAGGAGTGTAGGTTATCTCATTTATCACATTTACCGACATACAAGAAGTGCAGGTTATCTCATTTATCACATTTACCGACATACAAGGGGTGCAGGTTATCTCATTTATCACATTTACCGACATACAAGGAGTGTAGGTTATCTCATTTATCACATTTACCGACATACAAGGGGAGGAGGTTATCTCATTTATCACATTTACCGACATACAAGGAGTGTAGGTTATCTCATTTATCACATTTACCGACATACAAGGGGAGGAGGTTATCTCATTTATCACATTTACCGACATACCTCATTTACCACATTTACTGACATACAAAGGGTGCAGGAAGAATCTTTCATATTACAAGCAATTTTCAAATTCAAAACATACGTCAACATTTAATTTAAAAAAAGATCTCTCTCTCTCTCTCTCTCTCTCTCTCTCTCTCTCTCTCTCTCTCTCTCTCTCTCTCTCTCTCTCTCTCTCTCTCTCTCTCTCTCTCTCTCTCTCTCTCTCTCTCTCAAAAACACAGTTTCTTCATCTATCCACTCGACACAATCTTCCAAACATCTATCCCCTATTCTTTAACAACACTCAGCACTAAACAACAACAGTAAACATCCTCGGTCTATCCTTAACTCAAAACCTCAACTGAAAACTTCATATCTCTTATCTTACTAAATCAGCTTTCGTGAGGCTGGGCGTTCTGTACCGTCTCCGCCAGTTCTCCTCCCTCGCTTAGTTGCTATCCATTTACAGGGGCCTTCTCCGCCCTCGTATGGAGTATGCATCTCTTGTGTGGGAGGGCTCCACTCACACAGACCTCCTTGACAGAGTGGAGTCTAAGGCAATTCGTGTCATCAACTCTCCTTATCTTACTGAAAGTCTTCTACCTCTTAAATACCACCGCCATGTTGCCTCTCTTTCTATCTTCTATCGATATTTTCATGCTGACTGCTCTTCTGAGCTTGCTAACTGCATGCCTCCCCTCTTCCCGCGGCCCCGCTGCACACGACTTGCCACTGCCTATACCTATACTGCCTATACTGTCTAAACCCCTTATGCGAAAGTTAACCAGCATGTTCATTCTCTCATCCCTCACGCTGGTAAACTCTGGAACAATCTTCCTTCATCTGTATTTCCTCCTGCCTACGACTTGAACTCTTTCAAGAGGAGGGTATCAGGACACCTCTCCTCCAGGAATTGACCTATCTTTTGGCCACTTTGTAATCTTTTTAGTAGCAGCAAGTAGCTTTTTTGTGTGTGTGTGTGTGCCTTTGAGCTGCCTCCTATGCTGTAAAAGAAAAGTAGTTGAGGTATTAGTAGTATTAGTATTAGTTGTTGTAGTAGTAGTAGTAATAGTAGTAGTAGTAATACTAGTAGTAGTAGTAGTAGTAGTAGTAGTAGTAGTAGAAGTAGTAGTAGTAGTAGTAGTGCAGTAGTGCTGTAGTAATTGTAGTAGTAGTAGTAGTAGTAGTAGTAGTAGTAGTAGTTGTGAAGTTGAGTGAGTTTGTGTAGGGAGCGGACGTGTGAGCATGACCTCCACACGGAAGCTGCTGTCTCGACAACAGCTGGCAAAGCGAGGAGCCTTGAGAGATTGGTGTTACGTATGTGAAGATTTTACGTGCGAGAAGTGGACTGCATGCTGTTTGTGTCCTAAGTGGTGCCATGTGAAATGTGCTCATCTGACATAAATCAAGCAGGATAATATACTTGAAATAAACCTGATTTATATAACATCACTTCACACGGCATCTCTGGCTAAGAACATTGTGGACAAAAATTATGAAATTAAGCAAAAATTATAAAGAGGAATGTTAGTTGTTGAAAACCGGAGGTTGAGCGAGGTCGCGGATGTGCTCCGCAGTGAGTCTGAAGAGTGTGTGTGTGTGTGTGTGTGGGGTGGGGGGGGGAGGAAGTGGGCTGATGTTGCAAAACGGAGGAGGAGAGTAAAGAAGAATCTCCTTGTCGTCATCTGATCAACATCTGATCAAGAAAAAGAGGCAACTGAGATGAAAAAAATAAGTTTCCCAGGCACCACACGGCAGTCAGATATCTGATTCAAGAATCACTAATGCTGGTAACATTGTTATGAACTTTGATGATGAGAGTAAAAGCAATGAAGCAGCTCAGAAATTAGAAAATGTAGAGTAACTTTGCACAAAAAGTGTGGGAAAATTAAGGCCAAAGATCATGATTTCTAATGTGCATAACGAGGAGACCGCAGATAAGATGATTGAGACGCGGTTAAACAGGACTGAATTCTTACTCTCGATCTATAGAGTTGAGAATAAAATCGAGAAGATTTTAAACAAGGGTGCTACTGATGTCACAATGCATTGTATCTTGAAATATAACCTAACTGTTATAGTGATGCTTATTCACAAGCTTCATGACAAAATAAAACTAGAATAAAACATTAATTTTGAAACATTGGAACCATCTATTAATGGCCGAAGAAATTCAGTGCATGGTAATTAGCTTACATGTTTTTTTTTTGTGTTCGCCTATAGCGCCGGTAGGCTTTCATCAGGGGCATGGTGGTCGGCCCAAGCCCGTCATGGTGCAGGCAATTTTTTTTATAGTGGCGCCATTTATTCTTGGCTCATGCTGACCCCCGGAACTCATTCTTGATTCACTTGGACGGTTTCTTTTAGAGTCCGGGTTGATGGGTGGTCTTCAGGACAGCATGTGGGTAGTCTTGGTCACTAGGCATTGACTGAAAAATCCAAGGTGTTAGCGTGCGGATTCGAACCCGCGTCGTCCAGAACCCACTCAGCCTCCGCCTACCCATATAGAGGCCTGCCCTTATACCAAGCAAAGCTTTTCAGGCAGTGTTAATAAAAAGCATAATGAACAAATCATAAGAAAAAAAAACAGAATATGGGAAAGAAGTATTATATAGAAACAATAAACAATAATCAAAAATACAAAATACCAAATTAAAATACAAATAGAGTAAAATACAAAACACCAAAGTAATATATCAAATAGTGTAAAATACAAAACACCAAAGTAATATATCAAATAGTGTAAAATACAAAATTCAAAAGTAAAGTACAAAATAGCAAAGTAATATACAAATCAGTATAAAATACAAAATACCAAAGTAATATACAAATCAGTATAAAATACAAAATACCAAAGTAATATACAAATTAGTGTAAAATACAAAATTCCAAAGTAATATAGAAATTAGTGTAAAATACAAAATACCAAAGTAATATACAAATTATTGTAAAATACAAAATTCCAAAGTAATATAGAAATTAGTGTAAAATACAAAATACCAAAGTAATATACAAATTAGTGTAAAATACAAAATTCCAAAGTAATATAGAAATTAGTGTAACATACAAAATACCAAAGTAATATACTAATTAGTGTAAAATACAAAATACCAAAGTAATATACAAATTAGTGTAAAATACAAAATTCCAAAGTAATAAACAAATTAGTGTAAGATACAAAATACCAAAGTAATATACAAATTAGTGTAAAATACAAAATACCAAAGTAATATACAAATTAGTGTAAAATACAAAATTCCAAAGTACTATACAAATTAATGTAAAATACAAAATACCAAAGTAATATACTAATTAGTGTAAAATACAAAATTCCAAAGTACTATACAAATTAATGTAAAATACAAAATACCAAAGTAATATACAAAACAGTGTACAATACAAAATAGTGTAAGATACATATAAACAAATACAAAAGATGTAGACAGATAATAAAACAATATGTAGAATAGGACAGTACAGTACATCCCTTGCACAATACAAGCTTATGGGTAGGTTTTAAGTGAACTTTCAGATTCAAATTCGAATGAACATACAGGTAGAAGAACCTTTATAGAAGTATCAGTTTCAATGAGTTCTGGAATCAGACAGATACATAGGTATATTAGAGACAAGATTCATATTCTACTAGTTGAAATTGAAAATCATAATTTTGGCTATGTTCAGTAAGTATCCAGAATGTTTTCTTTTAGTTTTCTTTTGAAGATATTGAGGGAAGTAGCATTTTTTTATATGTAGAACCTTCTTGTGTGTTTTCTTTTTGCAAAAAAGACCTACAGACCAGTCAGTGGGTGATGACTGGGATCGTGATAAAACAGAAGTGGATGCCTCTGATTTTTTTATCATCAAACTGACTGCTTTTGATAAACTTTCCACAAATTTATTTTCCTTTTTTTTGCACATGATTTTTTTATCATCAAACTGACTGCTTTTGATAAACTTTCCACAAATTTATTTTCCTTTTTTTGCACATGATTTTTTTATCATCAAACTGACTGCTTTTGATAAACTTTTCCACAAATTTATTTTCCTTTTTGTGCACATGATTTTTTTATCATCAAACTGACTGCTTTTGATAAACTTTTGCTAGTAGATATTGCATAGCATTTTGAGTACAACTGAATGTCAGCAGTGGAAAGTGTGCCAAGATCTCCCTTCAAACGTTCATAAACATCATCCTTTTTACGTTCAAGTGTTTCAACAAGTTTCTGAATAGATGATACTGTGGGTCTTCTAAGATTTTCCCTGGAATCCAATTGACAAATAAGGCACTTATTGAAATCTGTATGACGTCTTCGCTTTTTAGCAGGCAAAAGGTCCAACCGTTCCTGATTTTCCTCGCTAGCCATTGTTTTCTCACAATCTGAAATACAAAAATATCGATTACTCATAGAAGAGGCAATCATAGATTTAACAACAAAACAAGAACTAAACATTAATGGACAAGATTCATATACAAACGTCGCTATATGATCAGTAACATGTATGGAGACATTTTACAAATGGGTAACTATCTATCTGAAAGCTTACTGCACTAATTTTTATTTAGACTTTAATCGTAAAATACGGTAAACAACACAACACTCATGTTTACATTCATTTCGCTATCAGTATTCAATGGATACCAATGCTATTAAGCAAGTACTCAGACTCGCGCCAGAGCAGCCCCCGAACTGCTCGGTGCGGTGTGACCATAGGAACTTTATACTAATTTCCCTCCTGTGGTAATAATAATGTATGTATCAAGCTTAATTTTTCAGTGTATAGTAGGATAGTTGAGAAAGTTTTTAGAGCATTGAAATACAGGCATTCATTATTATAGAAAGAAAGATATACTATCATAAAATCCTAATAACAAGAAAAAAAACTTTTTTTGCTTATGTGCTTACATTTAATGTAATATCCTATTTACTTGTGAAGTATTACACTAATTCTATACATATGTACCTAAAAAACATCTCATTACGGACATTATGATATGTAAAACATTCTTGTTTTGTTGAAAATAACTGCTGTATTGTAAAAACTGTGAATTGACTATGCGGTATTTATTTTTTTCGTCTGGAGATAAAATGGTATATAGTTTTTAAATGATACCACAATCTGAATCCACTAACTACCTGGGGTGTTCTGAAGGGCCTATTCTACCACTCTGTATAGTCAAACCTTTTCTGTAGGGTATGTTGAACGAATCTAAATTTTGGTTGAGTCTGATGCTGGACTAGAAGTCCTCCCAGCACATATTTATTCAAGACAGATCGGTAATAATAAATCTGGCAGTATGTGACAGCAACGTCCACAAGAGAGTGTATGGAAATGCAGAATCAGTAAATCAGATCGAGCAGCTAAGTTCCTCTCAGCAACAACCTTTTTTTTTCATAATGCAGTTTCTACTAGAGCCTGCGATCTTCAAAAACCCAGCACTGTATTTGGTGTTGACATTTATTACCACAATGAGTGCATGGTTAAGCAAATATATGTACATGTATGGGTCACAGTCCAAAGGCCCACAATGTCTCCTAAACAACAAGCATAGAATAGGATTGCACCTGAATTAAAACGAGAGTTAATGACTGGATATGTTATGAACTGAGTGAAATCGGAGACATCTCAATAGTATATAGATAATACTTATAATTCTCGCCTTTGGGATGCTACTATTGTCCCTGTTAATCATACACATATCTGTACATCACAATATTCAAGGAGATGCAATAAACTCCACAGACCCCATAAATGCAAGTGCTAACATCATCAGAAAACCTCCTGATGGTTATGATCTTGGTCTCGAAGACAGACTTTGTGATGCCGAAGACCTTCATCATGCGTGCAGTAATATGTGTATCCATGGTCCGACAGACTCTGCATTCATGACATGTATGGGCGTTCGTTTTCGTCCATGATGGTGTATGTTAATCATTGCTTATAAAGCGACCGGGTTTCTCGACATTTTTTATTTAAGATAAACTGAGCTTTTAACAAAAGAACGAGATGCCTCAAACTACATCCTGTACACAATTCTCTGCTTCATGCATGATGGTTATGGTGGACCGTTTCATAATTTTGGAAGCATTCAGACTACCTAAGAACTTTAGAATGGGACCAGGGATACGCCTATCACTGCATGCAAGTTAAAAGTCTTGGGCAGCACAAAATCTGACTTCTAGACCAAGATCATAATCATCAAAAGGTTTTCTGATGATGCTAGCACCTACATTTATGGGGTCTGTGGAGTTTATTGAATCTCATAGAACATGTGATGTACAGATATATGTATGATAAACCATAACTGATTTAGCTTTGTCTTGTGGATAGGTTAAGTCGGTACCATTTCTGAACTGATTCACAGGGACAATCGTAGCATCTCTATTGCGAGAATTATAAGACTAGTATTATCTACACTATTGAGATGGTCTCTGATTTCATTAAGTTCATAACATGTTCCATCCATCAGCCCTCGTTCTAAAGGGGTACATTCATCCTTAGCAGGTATCACCACCGCTAGAGCCATAGAGTCCACGAAGCTTGAACTATTCTTTTAATTATCGTAAATTATCTGCGTTTCTCTGGGACTTGCAACAATTACACTTCAATATAATAAGTGACTATTGTTAATAAAAATGTAGCTGATCATCCTCATTGTTTTATTTATTTTGTAAACTAGAGAAAGCATTAATGATGCCCTGGAGCCTCTCCTCATCCACAAATCGTTCTTGAGTGAAAGACTTGTGAAATGAAGCAAAAATGAGCTTTTTTAAATATATATATATATATATATATATATATATATATATATATATATATATATATATATATATATATATATATATATATATATATATATATATATATATATATATATATATATATATATATATATATATATATATATATATATATATATATATATATATATATATATATATATATATATGTGTATATATATATATATATATATATATATATATATATAGCTATATATCTGCTTTGGATGCATCAGTGTCGCCTTCGGCGGAATTTATCAAAAATATGTGGGCGCCAGGCATCTCGGCAGAAAGCGACCTCCTTTGTTTTTTGTCCGTGTGCGACATTGGCTTCAGTCCAATAATGTTTCCCTTCACCAACAACTCCCAGACTCAAACGCCACCACCTTTGACCTTCCCACGCTCCTGGTAGTGGCAGCCGTCCACCCAAGGTCTTGGTTCATCTCAAACAACAACCAGCAGTCACTTGAGGGCGGGGTATAATAAGCCGGGAGCGAAAGCCTTTCTATTGTTGTGAAGGAGAGGGTTGTCGAGATGCCTGACGCCCTAATGTTTTTGATACATTTCGCCAAAGGCGACACTGATACACCAACGGCAGGTACTCAGCAAATATTGTGATGTAAATAGAATAACTCTAAAGAGCCCATTCTTGCTTGATTTCGCAGATCTTTCATGCAAGAACGATTTTGGATGAGGAGAGGCTGCCGGACAGCATTTATAATTTCTCTCGTTTACCAGAAAAAAAGAATGATCGGCTACATAATTATTAACAATAGTGTCAGTTATTATATTGAAGTGTAATTGTTGCAAGGTCCAGAGAAACACAAGTAAATTACGATAATTGAAAGAATAGCTCAAGCTTCGTGGGCCCTGTGACCCAAAACCCACTGGCTGGCACTTTGGAATATACCTCATTCAGGTACAGTCCTTTTCCATACATGTTGTTAAGGAGGCATTGTGGGCCCATAGACTATGACTACTTGTATATGTGCTTAACCATGCACCCATTGTGGTAATAAATGTCACCACCAAATACAGTATTTTTTTTTTTTTTTTAAGATCGCGGGTTCTAGTAAAAACTGCATTATGATAAAAGAGTTTGTTGCTTAGAGGAACTTAGCTGCTCAATCTGATTCACTGATTCTGTACTTTCCATACGCTCTCCTGTGGACGCTGCTGTCACAGATAATGCCAGGTATATTATAGTACCGATATGTCTCGAATAAATATTTGCTAGGACGACTTCTAGGTGTTTCAATACGAAACGACGTATGACCAAGATATTCTGAGCCACTTGAATCCAATATTTTTAAGCACTTTTTTTTTGTATGTATCCTGTCTGTCCATTGTGTACATTTTATTTCAATTATTATTGAGATGTTATACAAAACCGTCACGAGTTCAAAAGTCAGTCTTTTTGTCACCATATCACCTCGAATGTTACTTGGGTCAAGAATTCTTTTTCGGCCATTTTCAATTCTTAATATTTTTTCCGTTTAATTTCCCTGACACATTATGCATAAGTCTTTGTCAACATAGTTTATTCAGCCAGGTAAGGCGTCAATTCAACATGCTTCATCTTGATGGTATATTACTGCTTTACTTTATTCTACTTGAATGTTCATCGGGACATCACTAGGCACCTAAAAAAATATATTCTGTGGCTGTTGCGTTCTGTACCGTCTCCGCCAGTTCTTCTCCCCTGCACAGTTGCTGTCCATATACAGGGGCCTTGTCCGCCCTCGTATGGAGTATGCATCTCATGTGTGGGGGGGCTCCACTCACACAGCTCTTCTGGACAGAGTGGAGGCTAAGGCTCTTCGTCTCATCAGCTCTCCTCCTCATACTGATAGTCTTCTACCTCTTAAATTCCGCCGCAATGTTGCCTCTCTCTCTATCTTCTATCGGTATTTCCACGCTGACTGCTCTTCTGAACTTGCTAACTGCATGCCTCCCCCCCTCCCGCGGCCCCGCTGCACTCGACTTTCTACTCATGCTCATCCCTTTACTGTCCAAACCCCTTATGCAAGAGTTAACCAGCATCTTTACTCTTTCATCCCTCACGCTGGTAAACTCTGGAACAATCTTCCTTCATCTGTATTTCCTCCTGCCTACGACTTGAACTCTTTCAAGAGGAGGGTATCAGGACACCTCTCCTCCCGTATTTGATCTTACTTTCGGCCACCTCTTTTGTTTCTTTTTTAGGAGCAGCGAGTAGCGGGCTTTTTTTTTATTATTGTTTTCTTTTTTTGTGTGCCCTTGAGCTGCCTCCTTTGTTGTAAAAAAAAAAAAAAATGTCTGTAGTGAAAACCAAAATCACCTTTAATAATTATTGCGTGATAAGTGTATATGGCATTGCACACATTATGTAAATACGCATAAAATGTAAGGCAGCTTAATATAACCTGTCCAAACACTTACGCCCAAAGAAAACCCACTTGACTTGTGATTTCTATATAATTTTGTTACATATCAAACGCACAAGGGAAGCGGTGGCTGAGTGGTTAGCGTGTGGGCAGTGCATTCACCACGCCATGGACAACGACGTTTCGAATTCCTACGCTACCACCTGGGATTTTTCAGTCACCGCCGAGTGGCCTAAAACTACCCACGTGCTATCCAAAAGACCACCCGTCAACCCAGACTTACGAAGAAACCGTCAAGAGAATCAAGAATGAGTTCCGGGGGGCAGCATGAGCCCAGCATAACTGGCACCACTATAAAAAAATATATAAAAATTGCCTGCGCCTTGACGGGCTTGGGCCGACCACCTGGCCCCTGAAGAAAGCCTACCGGCGCTACTGGCGATGTAAAAAAAAAAAAAAGTGCAAACTGCTTGAAGTTTTTGCACTGCAGGGGATTATGTTTACACAAGTGGGAATATTCTAGGATGCCAGACGTGTGATTTTTTTTCAGAAATAATTGAATAAATATTTAACTAACAGTAGCTATTATGTTAATATTTCTTATTCAAAAGGGAACATATGTGAAGTTTTGTACCGAGTTTCATTGATCTGGATACATATTTGACAAAGGGACACTCATTCAAAGTGTTGCGCATTTTTGGAAATGTCATAAAATTCCACAGACTTCCAACAAATTTGGTGTCAGATTCCCACATTGACCGTAAAACAGTAAGAAATGGCATTGTTTTCTGTTCTTGTACATCATTGCTATTAGACAACGTGACATTAAGTCTTTTCATATAAAATCTGATGAAATATGGATGAAAAACGGGAACGCACTATTAAAAATCCAGTAATCCAGTAACTACATAACTTACCAGCTTTGAAAGTTGTATCTATGCCTTTTTGGAGTGTTTTGACACATAAGAACATAAGAACGTAAGGAGTCTGCAAGAGGCCGGTTGGCCTATACAAGGCAGCTCCTGTACACTCAACCCCACCTTACCTCACCATCCATGGCTTTATCTAACCTCTTCTTGAATGTATCTATGGTATTGGCACCCACAACATGGCTCCCAAGCCTGTTCCATTCGTCCACCACTCTATTGGTGAACCAATTCTTGCCTATGTCTTTGTTGAATCTGAATTTGTCTAACTTAAAACCATTTCCACGCCTTCTACCTGGCTCTTTCTCTCTCAAAATTTTATTGACATCCCCTTTATTAAATCCCTTCATCCATTTATAAACTTCGATCAAGTCTCCTCGCACCCTTCGCCTTTCTAGAGAGTGTAGATTTAACTGCTTCAGCCTGTCTTCATAAGGCAAGTTTCTCACCCCCTGAATCATCTTTGTCATCCTCCTCTGTACAGATTCTAACATCTTGATATCCATTCTATAGTAGGGGGACCAGAACTGAACTGCACAATCGAGATGAGGTCTAACTAGTGCTAAGTAAAGTTTGAGGTTGACTTTAGCGCTCCTATTGCTCACGCTCCTTGAGATGAAGCCTAGTACTCTGTTTACCCGATTTTTAGCCTGAATGCATTGAGCCCTAGGACGGAGGTCAGCGCTCACTAGGACTCCTAAGTCTCTCTCACGCCCAGACCTGCTTAGAGGAGTGTCATTTAAGGAATAATTGTGTAAGGGGTTATTCCTACCTACGCTCAAAATGCTACACTTCCCGACATTGAATTCCATCTGCCACTTCCTCGCCCAATCATATAGTCTGTCAAGCTCATCCTGGAGAACGGTAGCGTCGCTGTCTGATTGGATTACTCTACCAATCTTGGTATCATCTGCGAACTTACTGACATCGCTACTAATTCCTGTGTCCAAGTCATTGATGTAAATAATAAAAAGCAGAGGACCCAGCACCGACCCCTGTGGGACTCCACTCGTAACACTGCCCCATTCAGATTTCCTACCATTGATTTGCACGCTCTGCTTCCTACCACTAAGCCACGCCCTGATCCAGTTCAAAACTTTCCCATCTACGCCATGAGCCTGTAATTTTAGTAATAGCCGGTGATGAGGGACTTTGTCGAACGCTTTACTGAAATCTAGATATAATATGTCATAGTTTGCATCTCTGTCAACCGCCTCGATTACTTTAGTGTAGAAGGACAACCGATTAGTAGTGCAAGACCTACCCTTTGTGAACCCATGTTGTGAATCATGAATTAAATTGTGCTTTTCTAGATGGTCCCGAATGCTCCGGGCTATAATTGACTCTAACATCTTTCCTACAACTGATGTTAAGCTAATTGGGCGATAGTTTGAGGTGGCTGACTTGTTTCCCTTTTTGAAAATCGGCGTCACATTAGCTACTTTCCATTGATTGGGCACATGCCCAGAATTTACCGACATCTTAAAAATATCGGCAAGAGGGCCACTAAGGACTTCCTTGCACTCTTTCAGAACCCTTGGGAATACTTCGTCTGGGCCCGGCGATTTGTTTTTCTTCAACCCACCAATCTCATCCTGGACTACTTGCCTAGTGATGATCACATCCCTCAACTTGTCGTTCTCGTTACCCTCATATATCTGAACTCTCTCCGGAATGGTTGTTAGATTTTCCTGCGTGAAAACTGAGAGGAAATAGTCATTCATCATTTGGCTCATATCTTCTCCATTCTCAACGAGCTCGCCCGTGTTTGTTTTCAACGGTCCAGTTCTGTCCTTTGTTTTCGTCCTGTACAATTTGAAGAAGCCCTTGGGATCGCTCTTGGCCTCGTTGGCTACCCTAATCTCATAATTTCTTTTTGCTAGGCGGGTGTTCTTATTCACCGACCTGGCTAGCTCAACATACCTACCCCTGAGGTGGATCTCTCCGTTCTTTATTTTCCTATAAATTCCTCTCTTCAAGCGTGTTTCATGCTTGAGTCTGCGGGTCATCCATTTGGGGTCGTTATTTTCCTTCCTACGTGCTTGGTAAGGGATATGCTGTCTCTGACCCTCTGCAATTTCTCTAACTAAATTATTGTAGGTCATTTCTACTTGGTTCCCCTGTCTTTCCGAATCGAGCCCTGAGATCTGGCCCTCATCCAGCCCTAAGGTTTCCCAATTTACCTCCTCAAGGTGTCTTCTGAGCCCCTCATAATCAGCTCTTCTAAAGTCGGGCACCAACACAGGGTTGAGTTCATGGGTCACCGCCCAGTCTAATTTAAACCTAATTTCCTTGTGATCACTGCCACCTAATTCTCCCCCAACATCTAGCTCGCTGATCATATACTCGGTGTTAGTTAAGACCAAGTCCAGAATGTTGTTACCCCTGGTGGGCTCTGTTACTGCCTGCTTGAGAAAATTATCTTGTATTACTTTCAAAAAATCCTCAGACTCTAGATCACCCACCACGCCATCCCAGTCTATATTCCTATAGTTAAAATCCCCCATTATGCAGACATTTTTGCTCCTGCTCGCCCTGCCTACCTCTTGTAGTAATATGTCAGTGTCCTGCCTGCTGAGGTTGGGTGGCCTGTAAAGAACCCCTAGAATTCGTTTGTCTTTCCCTTTGTGGACGTCCACCCAAACTGATTCTGAGTCGCCATTTATTTGAATAGAGTTGTTAGCGGAACATTTAAGTGTGTCTTTAACATAAAGTGCCACCCCCCCTCCCCTTCTTCCCTTTCTATCTTTGTGAAACATCTGCTAACCATCTATTTCATACTCAGACATGAATTTTTTGTTGGCAGTATCCACCCATGTTTCCGTGATAGCTATAATGTCGAATTTCTCGACACATGCTTTTCCCTTCAGTAGTCTATCTTGTTCCTGAGACTCCTACTGTTGGTGTAATAAGCCGTTAGCCCATCCTTTCTGATATCCTTTCGATTTCTCCTGCGCCTCTAGTCCCAGTCTGCGATGCATTGACAGGCCCTCCCCTCTCGCCTACTCTAAAAAATTCTGTAGGGTGCTAAATGATCGCTCGAGGGAGTCTGCGAGAACCTCCACCCCCTGGAATGACAGGTGCACGCCATCCTTGGCATACAAGGTGCCTTTATTGTAGAAGAGGTCCCAATTGTCAAGGAAAAACCAACCATTTCGCTTACAGTGGGCCGCCAGCCTGCTGTTTACTGCTAAGGCTCTGGAAAGCCATCCCTCTCCCACCCCCCTCCTTGGTAAAACCCCACAAACAGCCGGCACCCCCCCGAAGTCCCTCACTTTAGCAAACGATTCCCTGAAGCGCCGAAATATCTCTTCGCTACCCACCTTACTGATGTCATTACCACCGAAACTGCAGAAGACGATTGGCTGTGTCCCCTCCCCTGCTAAAATTTCCTCCATTCTGTCAGATACGTGCTGGATGCCTGCCCCGGGAAAGCACACTCGAAGCCTATTTTCCTTATCCCTTGAACAAAAGTACCTGTCAATGAACCTGACTTGAGAGTCCCCAACCACCAGTACTTTCCTCTTATCAACTTTGTCAGTAGACGGAATGGAAGCCGCTACAGGAGGAGAGGGAGGGGCGGCAGCAGGGGAAGGGGAGGAGGAGGAGGAGGAGGAGGAGGAGGAAGAAGAGGGGGAGGAGGAGGAGGAGGAGGAGGAGGAGAAGGAGGAGGAGGACGATGAGTGGAAGAAGGAGAGAGATGAAGGGGATGACGTCAAAGGGGGAAGGGGGGAAGAGGAGGTGGCTGAGGTGGTGGCGGAGGTGGTGGGGGAGGCAGGGGAGGAAGGGTGGGAGGAGGAAGGGAGAGGGAGGGAGGCGGGGGAGGAGGAGCAGGCGGGGGAGGTAGCGGTAGCAGAGGAGGGGGGGAGGTGATGTGGGGGAGGACAAGGAGAGAGAATGCGAGGAAGAGCAGGAAGAGACGGAAGGGAGGGAAGAGGTGGAGGAAAGGGGAGAGGGGGCTGATGAATGAGAGTCAGCGGCGGCAGAAGGGAAGGGAAGTATGGCGGGTGTGGAGAGGGGAGATGGCGGGTGAGGAGAGGGGAGAGGGGAGGAGAGGAGAGAAGCGGCTGGCTGGAGGAGTGGAAGGGAAGAGGGAGATGCAGGAGGAGGGGGAAGTGAATGGAGAAGGCACTAGCGAGGAGGGGGAGGCAGGCGGGAGAAGGGAGGCTGCTGTATGGGGAGAAGCAGGGGTGGAAGGAAGGGGGGGTGAGGTACCCCCGTGAGTAGATGAGCAGGAACACCTGCTACACGCTGTGACTCGCTCCGCCAAATATTTCATGTCCCGTGTTAACGAGTGGATCGTGGATTCCAGGTGCTTGATTTTTCTTTCATCTTGCTCTGCCTTGATGCAGAAACGGCAAGTCTCGCTTGCCCCGTTACTTGTCCTAAAGTACTACGGAGTTTGGCGAAGGCCACAGTTAGAACAACGTTTCAAATTTGAGGGCATATTGGCTGATCCTTCCGCGGAGCGTAGTGAAACAGAGGGTCCCGGGTGAAACAAAGGGTCCCCTGGGAATACGGCCGGCGAGCGGGGTGTCGTCTGGTGGCCTGGAAATTTCCGTTTAACAAGGAAAATTTCAGCCTGAAACAGCACCTAATATAAACACTTCCTGGAAAATGAATAGGAAAAAAAAAAATACGTGTAGAACGTTTAGAAGGAGCTTGCTTGTGAGATGTATGGGGTTAGTACAGCGAAGGAAAGCAAGTGTGTTAAGGTGAGGGTGATGGAATGTAATGAATCAGAAATAACACTTAGCAGAGCAGAGTGTTGGGTAGTAGTAGTTGTTGTTCAGTCACTGCAGCACACTTCAGCAACAGAACAGCCTCAAGAACCGCTGAGTAGCAGATAAGGAGCCAAAGCGTCGAAACACTGAGGAGCAAGGTGACACACGTGTACCCCCGAGGCTGGGGCAGGGTCAACCTATTATTATTATTATTATTATTATTATTATTATTATTATTATTATTATTATTATTATTATTATTATTATTATTATTATTATTATTATTATTATTATTATTATTATTATTATTATTATTATTATTATTATTATTATTATTATTATTATTATTATTATTATTATTATTATTATTATTATTATTATTATTATTATTATTATTATTATCATTAGTAGTACTTTTTTTTTTTTTTTTTTTTTTACGTCGTTGCCTTTTGCGCCGGTAGGCATCTTCCAGGTGGGGCCTGATGGTCGGCCCAGCCCGTTCTGGCGCAGGCGAGTGTTTATAGTGGCGCCATCTTGCATTGGCTCATGCTGCCCCCCGGAACTCGTTCTTGATTCGCTTGGACGGCTTCCTCTAGAGTCCGGGTTGATGGGTGGTCTTCAGGACAGCATAAGAACATAAGAACATAAGAACGCAGGAGTCTGCAAGAGGCCGGTAGGCCTGTACGAGGCAGCTCCTTTGACCCTAAGCTCCCGTGTATCTAACCCCACCTAATATCGCTGTCCATGAATTTATATAGTCTATTTTTGAATGTGACAATTGTATTGGCACTCACCACATGACTGCTAAGCCTATTCCACTCATCCACCACCCTGTTAGTAAACCAATTTTTGCCTATGTCCCTGTTGAATCTGAATTTATCCAGTTTAAACCCGTTACTTCGTGTCCTACCCGGGTCTCTTACCAACAAAACCTTATGAATGTCTCCCTTATTACAGCCCTTCATCCATTTATAAACCTCGATCATGTCTCCACGCACCCTTCGCCTTTCTAGAGAATGCAAGTTTAACTGTTTGAGTCTTTCCTCGTATGGCAGTTTCTCAACCCTGAATCATCTTAGTCATCCTCCTCTGCACCGATTCTAACATTTTGATATCCATTCTATAGTAGGGTGACCAGAACTGAACCATAGTCATAAAGATGAGGTCTAACTAATGCTAAATATAGTTTGAGGAAGACCTCAGGGCTTCTGTTGCTTACGCTCCTTGAAATAAATCCCAGTACCCTATTAGCTCGATTTCTAGCTTGAATGCATTGTGCCTTGGACGGAGATCAGAGCTCACTAAGACCCCTCTCCTCTCCTTTTAGACCTACTTATGTGTCATTTAAGCAATAGTTATGTGAGGGGTTGTTTCTACCTACACTCAGAATACTGCACTTCCCCTACATTGAACTCCATCTGCCATTTATCCGCCCAGTCATATAATCTGTTGAGTTCACCTTGGAGAATACTAGCGTCCTGATCCGACTCAATTACTCTACCGATCTTGGTATCATCTGCAAATTTACTAACATCACTACTAATTAATGTGTCTAAGTCATTGATATAAATAATAAACAAAAGTGGACCTAATACCGAACCTTGTGGGACCCCACTCGTAACACATCCCCAGTCAGATCTTTTACCATTGATTTGCACTCTTTGCTTCCTATTGCTAAGCCACGCCTTGACCCAGTTCAAAACTTTACCCTCTACTCCGTGAGCCTGTAATTTAAGCAACAGTCGTTGGTGAGGAACTTTGTCAAACGCTTTACTAAAATCAAGATAGATTACATCATAATTTTCATCTCTGTCAACCGCCTCAAATACTTTATTGTAGAAGGACAAGAGATTGGTGAGGCATGACCTACCTTTTGTGAACATGTGGGTAGTTTTAAGCCACTCGGCGGTGAATGAAAAATCCGAGTGGTAGCGTGCGTGAGGATTCGAACCCGCGTCGTCCATCACGCGGTGAATGTGGGCCCAGTACGCTACCAGTTCGGCCACCGCCTACCCGAATACTATTATCATTATCATTATTGTAATTTTTATTTATATTACTATAATTATATTCTTTATAAACTTTCACCTCAGGTGAGTTGTCGTGTTGTTGCCAGTAATTACTAACTCATTTAATGGTTTAGTGACTGAATATTAAGCTGTGCGTGTTTTTCTCCTCAACACACACACACACACACACACACACACACACACACACACACACACACACACATACACACACACACACACACATACACACACTCGCAGGAGCTCATACACAGCGTAAAGGAAGGAGACGAGGTCAGGGCCACGGTGCTCCTCGCCGGGGGAGGACACCCCAAGGTGACCGTCCCCGTTGCCACAGGTGACCACGCCCACCTCCTGCCCTGCCTGCTGGGGGCGGGGCTCAGCGTGAAGGGCCGCGGCAGCGACGACCCAACACCACTGATGCTGGCTGCCTGGCAGGGCCACACGAGAACGGTGCAGGACCTGCTGACCCTTGGCGCAGACCCGCTGGCTGCAGATAAAGCAGGTGAGGTGTGGTGCGGTTGTGGTATGGGTTGTGGTGGTGCTGTTGTGGGTTGTGCTAATGGTATTTATTTATTTATAGGGGCACCAAATCCATCCGTTCTTCCTCTTTCTACTCTTGCCTCTCCCTTCCCTCCATCTTCCGTTTTTTACTTACTTTCACTCCATCTTTTCTCTCCGTCCCCCTTTTCTTATCTTCCTTCCTCTAGCCTGACATCGATTGTTTGTAAGTTAATGGAGACTATCATTCGAGGCAATATGGTGAAATTCTTCGAAGAAAATAATATAATAAATAATTCGCAACATGGTGTCCGTAGTAAACCTTCGTGTTTAACTAACATACTTGATATTTTTCATTATATTTTTTTGAGGTGTTCGATGAAAACAGATCAATAGATATTATATATCTGGATTTTCAAAAGGCATTTGATAAGGACCCCCACAAACGATTGCTCAGCAAACTATTGGCGCACGGTATCTCAGGTATCGTTCACAATTGGCTTGTGGACTGGCTCTCTGAGCGGAAACAGAGAGTAGTTCTAAATGGTGTTTCATCTAATGGCTCGATGTCAGAAGCGACGGGGTGATGTTGGGGGGTGATGGTTATGGAGGTGGTGCTGTTGGTGGTTGTGGTAATGATATTTATGTTGGTGGTGATATTGGTGGTGGCGGTTGTGGTGGTGGTAGTGGTGACGCTGGGGGTGATTTTGAGGGGTGATGGTTATAGAGGTGGTGCTGTTGGTGGTTGTGGTAATGGTATTTATGTAGGTGGTGATATTGGTGGTGGCGGTTGTGGTGGTGGTAGTGGTGACGCTGGGGGTGATGTTGGGGGGTGATGGTTATAGAGGTGGTGCTGTTGGTGGTTGTGGTAATGGTATTTATGTTGGTGGTGATATTGGTGGTGGCGGTTGTGGTGGTGGTAGTGGATCCTCCTTCATACCCTTAACCCTTACGTTCTCCCTCTCCTTCCCATCCTTTATTTCCCTCCCATCCTCCTTCATCCCCTTAACCCTTCCGTTCTCCCTCTCCTTCCCATCCTTTATTTCCCTCCCATCCTCCTTCATACCCTTAACCCTTACGTTCTCCCTCTCCTTCCCATCCTTTATTTCCCTCCCATCCTCCTTCATCCCCTTAACCCTTCCGTTTTCCCTCTCCTTCCCATCCTTTATTTCCCTCCCATCCTCCTTCATACCCTTAACCCTTCCGTTCTCCTTCTCCTTCTCCTCCTTTATTTCCCTCCCATCCTCCTTCATACCCTTAACCCTTCCGTTCTCCCTCTCCTTCTCCTCCTTTATTTCCCTCCCATCCTCCTTCATACCCTTAACCCTTTCGTTCTCCCTCTCCTTCCCATCCTTTATTTACATACCATCCTCCTTCATCCCCTTAACCCTTACGTTATACCTCTCCTTCCCATCCTTTATTTCCCTCCCATCCTCCTTCATCCCTTAACCCTTCCGTTTTCCCTCTCCTTCCCATCCTTTATTTCCCTCCCATCCTCCTTCATACCCTTAACCCTTCCGTTCTCCCTCTCCTTCCCATCCTTTATTTCCCTCCCATCCTCCTTCATACCCTTAACCCTTCCGTTCTCCCTCTCCTTCTCCTCCTTTATTTCCCTCCCATCCTCCTTCATACCCTTAACCCTTCCGTTCTCCCTCTCCTTCTCCTCCTTTATTTCCCTCCCATCCTCCTTCATACCCTTAACCCTTCCGTTCTCCTTCTCCTTCTCCTCCTTTATTTCCCTCCCATCCTCCTTCATCCCCTTAACCCTTACGTTCTCCCTCTCCTTCCCATCCTTTATTTCCCTCCCATCCTCCTTCATACCCTTAACCCTTTCGTTCTCCCTCTCCTTCCCATCCTTTATTTCCCTCCCATCCTCCTTCATCCCCTTAACCCTTACGTTCTCCCTCTCCTTCCTCTCCTTTATTTCCCTCCCATCCTCCTTCATCCCCTTAACCCTTATGTTCTCCCTCTCCTTCCTCTCCTTTATTTTCCTCCCATCCTATTTCATCCCCTTAACCCTTACGTTCTCCCTCTCCTTCCTCTCCTTTATTTTCCTCCCATCCTATTTCATCCCCTTAACCCCGCCATTCTCCCTCTCCTCTTTTTTTTTTTCAAAAAGGGGGACAAGTCTCATCCAGGAAACTATCGACCAATTAGCCTGACATCGATTGTTTGTAAGTTAATAGAGACTATCATTCGCGACAATATGGTGAAATTCTTGGAAGAAAATAATATGATAAATAATTCGCAACATGGCTTCCGTAGTAAACGTTCGTGTTTAACTAACTTACTTGATTTTTTTCATTATATTTTTGAGGTGTTCGATGAAAGAAGATCAGTAGATATCATATATCTAGATTTTCAAAAGGCATTTGATGAGGTCCCCCACCAATGATTGCTCAGCAAACTATTGGCGCACGGTATCTCGGGTAACATTCACAATTGGCTTGTGGACTGGCTCTCTGAGTGGAAACAGAGGGTAGTTCTAAACGGTGTTACATCTAACTGGCTCGACGTAAGAAGCGGCGTACCTCAAGGATCAGTGCTTGGCCCTGAGCTCTTCTTAATTTATGTTAATGATATCGATGATGGGCTCACTTGCAAAGTATTAAAATTTGCTGATGACACAAAAATTGCTAGTAAAGTAACTGCGACACTCGACGAAGAAGCTTTACAATCAGATCTAGATCGACTTGCACGTTGGGCCAATCAATGGCAAATGCAATTTAACGTTGACAAATGTAAAGTGTTGCACATCGGAAAAAATAACAATCGCGTTCGGTACGTAATGAATGGCCAACAACTTTCTGCAGTAAGTAAAGAAAAGGATCTTGGAGTCACTATATCAAGCGATTTAAAGCTCGGTCAGCATTGTTCAGAGGCAGTTAAAACTGCAAACAAATTGGTTGGCTTCATCGGACGAGTCTTTAATAATAAATCGGAAAAAGTAATATTAAAACTGTATAATTCGTTGGCTCGACCCAGTCTAGAGTACTGTGCACAGTTTTGGTCTCCCTACTACAGAAAAGGCAAAGAAAAGATGGAACGGGTTCAACGAAGAGTAACAAAGATGATTTCTAGGTTGAGAAATTTATCATATGAACAAAGGCTTAAAGAGGTAAATTTATTAAGTCTATCAAAACGAAGAACGCGAGGCGATCTAATAGAAGTGTTTAAAATGTTTAAAGGATTCAGTGATATTAATGCGGAAGATTACTTTACAATTGATCGATCAAATAGAACAAGAAGAAATCACAATTTGAAGATAAGTGGTAAAAGATTCTCGTCGCACGAAGCTAAACACTTCTTCTTCAATCGAGTTGTTAATGTTTGGAACTCTCTACCCTGTGATGTCGTTGATAGTACATCAGTTACGGCCTTCAAGAATAGATTAAACAAGTGTTTTGAATCTAACTCTTTTTTTCTCAAAAGGGGGACAAGTCTCATCCAGGAACCATTTGACCAATTAGGCCTGACATCGATTGTTTGTAAGTTAATAGAGACTATCATCTATACATGGTGAAATTCTTGGAAGAAAATATGATACCACTCCAAATATGGCTTCCGTATAAACGTTCAAAGTTTAACTAACTTACTTGATTTTTTTCATTATATTTTGAGGTGTTCGATGAAGAAGATCAGTAGATACTTCATATCTAGATTTTCAAAGGGCATTTGATGAGGTCCCCACCAATGATTGCTCAGCAAACCATTGGCGCACGGTATCTCGGGTAACATTCAATTGGCTTCAGACTGGCTCTTCTGAGTGGAACAGGCAGTAGTTCTCAAACGGTGTTACATCTACTGGGCTCGGGACGTAAGAAGCGGCGTACCTCAAGGATCAGTGTCAGCCCTGAGCTCTTCTTAATTTATGTTAATGATATCGACGATGGGCTCACTTTGCAAAAGTATTAAAATTTACGATGACACAAAATTGCTAGTAAAGTAACTGTGACACTGACGCAATAGCGTTTTACAATCAGATTCTAGATCGATCTGTACGTTGGGCCAATCAATGGCAAATGCAATTTAACGTTGACAAATGTAAAGTGTTGCAATACTGAAAAATAACAATCGCAGCCTGGTACAATGAATGGCCAACAACTTTCTGCAGTAAGTAAAGAAAAGGATCTGAGTCACTATATCAAGTAAGCGATTTAAAGTTTCGGTCAGTATTGTTCAGATGTTAAAGTTAAACTGCAAACAAATTGGTTGGGTTTTATCGACGAGAGTCTTAATAAATCGGAAAAGTAATATTAAACTGTATAATCTGCGCTGTATTCGACCCAGTCTAGAGTACTGTGCACAGCGCTTTTGGTCTCCTACTAAGCAGAAAAGAAAGATGGAACGGGTTCAACGAAGAGTAAATAAAGATAGATTTTCTAGAAGAGAAATTTATCATATAGAACAAAGGCTTAAAGAGGTAAATTTATTAAGTCTATCAAACGGTTGAACGAGGCGATCTAATAGCGTTTAAAATGTTTAAAGGATTCAGTGATATTACTGCGAAGATTGATTTACAATTGATCGATCAAATAGAACAAGAAGAAATCCTCACACTTGAAGATAGTGGTAAAGATTCTCGTCGCACGAAGCTAAACACCCTTCTTCAATCGAGTTGTTAATGTTTGAACTCCTTGCAAAGAATAAAATTTGGTTACGATACAAAATTGCTAGTAAAGCTAACTGCGACACTGACGAAGAAGCTTTTACAATCAGATCTAGATCGACTTGCACGTTGGCCAATCAATGGCAAATGCAATTTAACGTTGACAAATGTAAAGTGTTGCACATCGGAAAAATAGCCAATCGCAATTCGAATGATCAGCCAACAACTTTCAGTAAGTAAAGAAAAGGATCGGAGTCATCTATATCAAGCGATTTAAAGTTCGGTCGTATTGTTCAGAGGCAATAAAAACTGCAACAAATTGGCTGGCTTCATCGGACGAGTCTTTAATAATAAATCGGAAAAGTAATATTAAATCATACCTGTTGGCTCGACCGTAGTCGAGTACTGTGCACAGTTTTGGCTCCTAATACAGAAAAGGGCAAAAGAAAAGATGAATGGTCTAACGAAGAGAACAAAGATGATTTCTAGCGAGAAATTTATCATAGAACAAAGGCTTAAAGAGGTAAAATTTATTAAGTCTATCAAAACGAAGAATTTGAGGGCGATCTATATGTCATGAAGATTCAGTGATATTAATGGAAGATTACTTTACAATTGATCGATCTAAATAGAACAAAGAAATCACAATTTGAAGATAAGTGGTAAAAGATTCTCGTCGCAATTTGTAAGCAATACTTTTCTTCAACTGAGCTACAGCACGTTTGAACTTCTACCCCGGTAAGAAAATGTTGATGGCCTTCAAAAGAATATTAAAATGCTTAATCAACCAACTAAGATGATACTATTGTCGTAATAACGTTAAGTTCTTTTTTTTTCAAAAGGGGGACAAGTCTCATCCAGGAAACTATCGACCAATTAGCCTGACATCGATTGTTTGTGTTAATAGAGACTATCATTCGCGACAATATGAATTCTTGGAAGAAAATAATATGATAAATAATTCATAACATGGCTTCCGTAGTAAACGTTCGTGTTTAACTAACTACTTGATTTTTTCATTATATTTTTGAGGTGTTCGATGAAAGAAGATCAGTAGATATCATATATCTAGATTTTCAAAAGGCATTTGATGAGGTCCCCCAATGACTTGCTCAGCAAACTATTGGCGCACGGTATCTCGGTAACATTCACAATTGGCTTGTGGACTGGCTCTGAGTGAAACAGAGGGTAGTTCTAAACGGTGTTACATCTAACTGGCTCGACGTAAGAAGCGGTACCTCAAGGATCAGTGCTTGGCCCTGAGCTCTTCTTAATTTATGTTAATGATATCGATGATGGGCTCACTTAAAGTATTAAAATTTGCTGATGACACAAATTAGTAAAAGTAACTGCGACACTCGACGAAGAAGCTTTACAATCAGATCTAGATCGATTCTGCACGTTGGGCCAATCAATGGCAAATGCAATTTAACGTTGACAAATGTAAAGTGTTGCACATCGGAAAAATAACAATCGCGTTCGGTACGTAATGAATGGCCAACAACTTTCTGCAGTAAGTAAAGAAAAGGATCTTGGAGTCACTATATCAAGCGATTTAAAGCTCGGTCAGCATTGTTCAGAGGCAGTTAAAACTGCAAACAAATTGGTTGGCTTCATCGGACGAGTCTTTAATAATAAATCGGAAAAGTAATATTAAACTGTATAATTCGTTGGCTCGACCCAGTCTAGAGTACTGTGCACAGTTTGGTCTCCTACTACAGAAAAGGCAAAGAAAAGATGGAACGGGTTCAACGAAGAGTAACAAAGATGATTTCTAGGTTGAGAAATTTATCATATGAATAAAGGCTTAAAGAGGTAAATTTATTAAGTCTATCAAAACGAAGAACGCGAGGCGATCTAATAGAAGTGTTTAAAATGTTTAAAGGATTCAGTGATATTAATGCGGAAGATTACTTTACAATTGATCGATCAAATAGAACAAGAAGAAATCACAATTTGAAGGTAAGTGGTAAAGATTTCGTCGCACGAAGCAAACACTTCTTCTTCAATCGAGTTGTTAATGTTTGGAACTCTCTACCCTGTGATGTCGTTGATAGTACATCGTTACGGCCTTCAAGAATAGATTAAACAAGTGTTTGAATCTAACCAGCAACTAAGATATTACTCATTGTCGTAATAACGTTGCTCTTTCGAATACTGGTGTCCTTGTCCGCTTTTTATCGCCTGGTTAGTGGTAGCAGTAATGGTAGTTCTTTCCTTTCCACATAATTTCCATGCAGTTTTTCCGTGCTGCATGGTTCTTTTTCCTTTCCTGCCAGTTTTGGCTGGAGGGATGGGGGTGGGGAGTTTCTGCCTTTGCTGTCCTTTCATCTTTCCACCTTTGATTAAATAGTTAGTGTAGCTTGTCACTAAACAGGCCTGTAAGGACCAGCAGGTCTGCTGTTGTTTGTTCTTCCTTGTGTTTCTCTTTGTGTTCCTTTCTCCATTATTTCCCTCCCATCCTCCTTCATCCCCTTAACCCTTCCGTTCTCCCTCTCCTCTTCTCCTCTCCCTCCCTTCATCTCCATCCTGTCCTTCACCCACTTCTCTCCATTCCTCTCCTCCTTCTGCCTTTCTCTCTCCTCCTTCAATGTTTATCTCACTTCCTTCCTCCCTTTCTCATCTCCCTCCCTTCTACTCCTTCCTTCCCCCGTCTCTCTTTCTTTCCCCTCTCCTTCTCCTCATAACTCTTCTCCCACACTTTTTTATCCTTACTATCACTTTTTTTTAATCAAGGGTATTGTAAGAAGACGAAGTGGGTTAGTGGCGAAGGTACAGGTGGGGGAGAGGAAAGACAGCAGGAGTGTACAGTTGTATGGTGTAGGGTCGTTAGGTGTTCTGGTGTTGTTTATTGTGCATCAAGCACCTTGTCTGTATACCCCGGCGTGTAAAGCTGCTTATGGTGTCACTTTCGTGAAGTGGTGTGTGGCCTTGTCGCGCGGGAAGCGAACAGACTCAACTTTCACTTCCTCCTCCTCTTCTCCCTCCCACCTTCCTCTCTCTCCCAGCGATTCTTTTCCTTACCAACGTTGTAGCACGAGATGTGAATAAGCTCCGACCCAAAGTGGTCCAGTACAACACGACTGACTCATTTCAAAACAAGCATGACCGACACCTCCTTCAACTTAGTATTCAGTAAAGAAGAAATGCAAAGTCATGGTGGCATTTAAATTAATACATTATATTTAGGTTTAAGGACAGACCACCTCGTCTGGACCAAAGAGTCTGTGTGTTCTGACTACTTATGTAATCCTTTGCAAATCCTTTCCCTCTCCTGACTCTCGGTCCTTTCCCTCCCTCCCCTCCTCTTTGTCCCCCTCCATCCTCTTGTCCCCTCCTTCCTCTCTCCTCTCCTTCCTCTCTCTTTGCTCTTTCCTCTCCTTTCTTTCCCTCACCTCAGTCCTCTCATCTTAATTCCCACCCCTCCTTTCTCTCCCTTCCGTCGTCCTTCACCTTGCTCTAACCCCTCAATTCACTCACCTTACCCCCCTTCCTTCCATTCCCTCTCCTGCCTCCTCTCCTTCTTTTCCTTCCACTGCTTCCTCAATAATCCGTTTTTTTATCTTCCTCCTTCCCTTCCACTCCGTATTCTCCCTTCCTCTTCCTCTCCTCTCTCCTATCTTTCACCTCCCTTCCCTCCTTCCACTTCTCTTCCTTCACCTCTTTAATCTTCCACTTTACACTCCCCTCCATTCTTTCCTCCCTTCCCTCCTCTCTTTTTTTCTCACTCCACCCCTCCCTTTCATACCCTCCCATTATTACCCCCCCCTCCTTTTTCTACTTTCCCTCCTCTCGCTCCTATAATCCTTCCCCCTCTATTATTTCCTCTCCCTCCCTTTCCTCCTCACCCTACCATCGTCCCACTCCATCCTCTCCTTTATCTACTCTCCTAAAAAAAAGGAATTATAATTTGATGAAAGAGAATGCTACGGCCGAAGCCAGCACACATTACCACAACAGCCTCAGAGCTTGTCGCAGCCTTATTCGGAGTAGCAAACGCAACTATGAAAAGCAAATAGGGCGCGAAATCAAAACTAACTCCAAGAAATTCTTCACGTATATAAGATCGAAAAAGAAAGTAAAATCCAATATTGGTCCCCTGACAGACGAGACTGGAACTGTAACTCAGGACAGTAAACAGATGGCCAGAATCCTCAGCAGTAACTTCGCATCCGTATTCACAGTCGAGGACATCGAAACCATTCCCGAGAGCCCTGCCCCGCCGAGTGAGATCACGCCGCTGGAAATTGACTCAATATGCGACCAAGAAGTAAAAAAGTACTTGGACAAACTCGACACGAACAAGTCAACGGGACCCGACAGTTTGTCCCCGCGGTTATTAAAAGAACTTAAACAACAAATACTTCAACCACTCACTACCATATTCAACCGGTCAGTTCAACTAAACAAGGTCCCGGAAGACTGGAAGATGGCGAACGTAACACCGATTTTCAAAAAAGGAGACAAAAGCGTTGCATTAAACTACAGGCCCATAAGTTTGACATCAGTGGCAGGAAAATACTGAAAAGATTATTAGAGATAAACTTGTTAAGTTTCTTGAAAACAATATAATCTCCGACACCCAGCATGGCTTCAGAAACAAGCGCCCTGTCTAACGAATTTATTAGACTTCTTCCAAGATATATAAGAACTGGGATGCCCACATCCCCAGTGATGTTATATACCTGACTTTCAGAAAGCCTTCGACAAGGTACCGCACGAGCGACTCTTAAGAAACTGCACTCGGCGGGCATCGGAGCCAATCTGATCGCGTGGATAAGAGATTGGCTCACCGACAGAAAACAACGAGTACTACTCAACGGACAGCCTTCCGATTGGCTACCAGTCACTAGTGGAGTGCCTCAAGGGTCAGTGCTGGGACCCATCCTCTTTATCATATATATCAATGACCTAGAATCAGGACTGAAATCCACAATATCGAAATTTGCAGATGACACCAAGGTGGGTGGAGATGCTCTCACAAAGACCGACTGCGAAATCATTCAGAAAGACCTCAATCACATTATCGAATGGTCGGAAAAATGGCAAATGTCTTTTAATGTTGACAAATGCAAGTCATGCACATTGGGTCCCAAAATAGTAACCACATACATCATGAATGGAGACCTCTGCAAGCGATGCAGGAGGAAAAGGATCTTGGAGTCACTATCAGCAGTGACCTGAAACACGCGAATCACTGTAAAAAAGCATACAACAAGGCCAACATTATGCTCGGGTTCATAGCGAGGAACTTCGAGTGTAAAACACCAGACGTGATGCTATCCTTGTATAATTCCATGGTAAGACCGCACCTCGAGTATGCAGTGCAGTTCTGGTCTCCCAGTTACAGAAAGGACATTGCTTTACTGGAAAGGATTCAACGACGCGCCACAAAGATGATTCCACCCTTCAGGGCTCAACCGTACGAGGAACGACTCAAGCGACTCAATCTCTTTACATTGGAGAAAAGACGCCTACGAGGGGATATGATTCAAGTCTTCAAGTATCTAAAAAAGTTCAATAACGTCGATTACTCCAAATTCTTTGAACTGCAAACCAACTCAAGAACTAGAAATAACGGTTTACCCATTCAGTCGAGTCGATGTAACACAGACATTGGAAGGAGTTTCTTTTCAAACCGAGTCATCCGCCACTGGAACAATCTTCCCTCAGAAGTAGTAAATGCGAATACCATCAACTCCTTCAAATATAGAATCGACCGTCATTTCGCTGCGTCAGGAGTAAACTGCTCCTCAACCTCGTAATGAGCCAATAGGCTTTCTGTTGCCTGCATTTCCATGTTTCCATGTTTCCATGTTTCCTATAATCCTTTTAAGCCTAATCTTTCCTCTCCCTTCCTCTCCTCCTCTCCCTACCAACAACCCTCTCATCCTCTTCCTTCATTCCTTCCTCTCCCTCCTCTTCCTCCCATCCCACACATTTCTTGCCCTCCTCCCCTTCACCGCCTTCCTCTCCTTCTCTCCCAACCAACAACCCTCTCATCCTTTTCCTTCATTCCTTCCTCTCCCTCCTCTTCCTCCCATCCTACACATTTATTTCCCTCCTCCCCCTCTCTTCTTGGTGGTCAGAGTATGTGGCGCTGTGTGGTGTTTCGCGGTTCCTTCGACGCTCCTTCTCGCCCTCTCTCCCCAACCCTTCTTTCGCTGGTTAAAGGCGAGAGGTTTGGGTTTCGGCGCTTCTTGCCTCCCTGAGCTTCGCCGCTCCGCCTCTTCCTTCCATCTCAGCCTGTTGGTCAGAGTGTGGGACGGTCTGCGGTGCTTCGCCATCCCCTCCTCCTTCTTCTGTTGGTGGGAGTTGAGTTTTTTCGGCGTTACGCTCGTGCCCTCCAGAGCTTCTCCGCTACCTCCCATCTCTGCCTGCTGGTCAGAGTGCGGGACGCTTTTCTGTGCTTCGCGGCTCCTTCGACACGCCTCTTCTCCCTTCCTGCCCTCTTCCCTCTTCCCCGTCGCGGGTTGAGGGGAGGGCGACGGTGTCTGGAGTTTAGTGTTTATTGGGGCGTCGCAGCCACTCGCCCTTTTCTGTTCGTTGACAGGCTTGAGGAAGTGTGCCATTCGCCCCTTCCCCTTTCTCCTCTCCCTTCGTTGACTGAGGGAAGGGGGTGAGTTTCGGCGACTCTTAGCTTCGGAGTTTAGACACTCTAGAGGACCTTCCGTTTCTACCCCATTCCGTCGTCAGGGATGGTCGCAGTGGTGGTTTCCTGCGTTTTCTCCTGGAAGTTTGTTGGGTCTTTTTGACAGTCTGGTATACTGTTCTCCGTCCGCTTACAGGACTGGTCACCCTCTCCTAGCTCACGGACTCGGAGGACGACTTCCATGAGTTTTTCGGGCGGGGCGGGAGTTGTGATCCTTCCCCCGCCTTCTACTCTCTCTCTCCGGCTCCGTTCTCGGCTATCAGTAAGGCTTTAGATCCGCCTGTGTTGTCTCCGGGTTCCCCCTCCTTTCGCGGGGCCATCGACAGGTCCGCTGCAGCTTCTCACCGCTGCGGCCCTCCCTCGACGGATGGGGCTCTACGGCGGGAGACCTTTTTGCGTACTACTGGAGACGACTCTCTTCTCAGCTCTCCTCGGCCATTCGTGGCTTCAGGAGCTTCGCCGCCGCCACCGCTCCCTGCGGCAGGTGGGGGGAGCTTCGCCCACCTCTGCCGGCAGCAGGGAGACACAGAGGAGAGTCGGCGATTCGTGGCTCCTTTACCGTGCCTCCTAGGCAAGCACGCTTTTCGTGGCTTCTGCAGCCTTGCCGTACTACCTTCCGTCTTTTCGGCTGTTCGGAGCAACGGATGCGGCGCGGCGATTCGGTTTTCTTTCTCCACTCCCCAGCCGTCCCTGGCTTCCGGGGCTTCGCCTCCTCCTCCCGCCTCTGTCAGTTGGCTGGAAGGTTGGATGTAGTGCGGCGATGCGTGTTTTTCGCCGCTCCCCGGCCGTTCCTGGCTTCCGGAGCTTTGCTGCTTCCTCCTACCACTGACGGTTGGCCGGAGTGAAGATTTCACAACGGCGATGCGTGACGTGTTCGCCGCGTTCCTCCCCGGCCGTTCCTGGCTTCCGGAGCTTCACTACTTTCTCCTCCCTCTGTCGGTTGGTCGGAGTGGAGGGCACAGTGCGGCGATGCATGGCGCTTTCGCCGCCCCTCCTCGGCCGTTCCCGGCCCCCGAAGCTTCGCTACTTCCTTCTACCTCTGTAGGCTGACCGGAGTGAGGGACAGTGCGGCGATGCGTGACTCTTTCGCCGCTCCTCCCCGGCCGTTCCTGGCATCCGGAGCTTCGCTACTTCCTTCTACCTCTGTAGGTTGGCCGGAGTGAGGGACACAGTGTGGCGATGCGTGGGTCTTCCGCCGCTCCTCCTCGGCCGTTCCTGGCATCCGAAGCTTCGCTACTTCCTTCTACCTCTGTAGGTTGGCAGGAGTGAAGGACATAGCGCGGCGATGCGTGGCTCTCTCGTCGCTCCTCCTCGACCGTTCCAGGCTTCCGGAGCTTCGCTACTTCCTTCTGCCTCTGTCGGTCGGTCGGAGTGAAGGTGCAGCGCGGCGATGCGTGGCTTTTTCGCCGCTCTTCCTGGCTCGCTCCTGGCTTCCGGAACTTCGCTATTTCCTCCCACCTCAGTCGGTTGGTCGGAATGAAGGACACAGTGCGGTGATGCGTGGCTCTTTCGCCACTCCTCTTCCGTTTCTGGCTTCCCTACCATCGTCTCCTCCTCTCACATCTGTCGGGTGGTTGTATGAAGGACAGAGTGCGGCGATGAGTGGCTCCTTCGCCCCTCCTCTTCAGTTCCTGGCTTCCATAGCTTCGCCTCCTCCTCTCATCTCCGTCGGGTGGCCGGAGTGAGGGATAGAGTGTGGCGTTGAGTGGCTCTTTCTCCCCTCCTCCGAGTTCTTTCGTGGCTTTCGGGCCGTTGCCACCACCTCCACCCATCCCTGTCGGATGGTCGGAGTTATAAGAGGACGGCCACTCGTGGCTCTTTTGTCGAGCCTCCTCGGCTTTTCTTTAGTGAACGGGAGCTTCGCTGCTATATATACGTCTTTTCCTCTTCGGATGGTCGGAATGAGGACAGTGTGGTGTTTCGCAGTTCTTTCGCTGCTCCTCTTCAGCCTTTCTGGCTCCTGGAGCTTCGCTGCCGCCCACCGTTCCGGCTTGCTGCCTGGTCGGAGTGACGAAGGGAGGGCGGTGTTTCAGGACGCTTTCACTACCGTTCGCGGCTTTCAGAGGTTCGCCGCCTCCTCCTCGGGCGTAAGGGAGATACGCGAAGTTTCGTAGCCCCCTCGCCGTTCCGCCCCTTCCGCCCTCCCCTCCCTTTGCCCCTGCTCTTTTCGCTGGGTAAAGGTGGACGAGCGGTTTTTTTGGGCTGTTAGAGACTTACGGATCCTCCCTGCTGCTTCCTTTCTCTGCTTGTTGGTCGGAGTCTATTTTGGCCATTCGTAGGCCATTCGTGGGCCATTCGTGGCTCCTAGAGTTTCGCCGCTACCTCCCATCTGACTCCTTCACCGCTCCTTCTAGTGTCTTGAGGAGCTTCGCCGCTACCTTTGCTCTCTGTCTGTTGGCCGGAGTGTGAAGGAAGTGCGACGATTCATGGCTCGTTCGCTGAAAATGCGACGCTTCGTGCCTCGTTCACTGGGAGTGCTAAGATCTGTGTATCGCTTGCCCCTCCGTCCGCTCCTACCGCCCCCCCTCCCACCCCGCTTTCTCTTTTCACTGTTTGAAGGTACGGGGGCGGGATTCGGTGACCCGTGGGTATTGGAGCTTCGCCGCCACCTCCCTTCTTTGTCCGCTGGTCGACGTGAGGGATGGAGTGCGGCTTTTTTTTGTGGCGTTTTTTCGTCTCTCCCTTTCGGCGAAGGACTGGGTCTTTCGTTTTTCCTGGAGGAGTAGGGTGATACTTCGTGTCACCTCTTCCTTTTCTTCGCCCCTCCTGCCCCTTTCACCTAGTTTTCGTAGTGGCTAGCCTTGGTGGCTAGCAGGGTCTGGATAGGCGTTGCGTAGCTTTTGGAGATTCGCTATCGCCGACTTTTTCTGTCTTCTTTCTGGTGCGAGGGAGAAAGCACGACTTTTCGTAGTTCTCTTGCAGCCCAGCTTGCCCTCTTACGGTTAAGGTTGGGGCGTTTCACTGATAGTGAAGACAGAAGAGTGATTCTTTTGTTTCAACCCTTCCGTTTCACGGTCATGACTTCCTTTTACTGGCTAGTCAAAATCTTCTCCTTGTAGCGCAGGGCTACTCGGCGACCTTCTAGTTCCGTGGTCACAAACTCTGGCCTTTGCACGCCCTGTACCTCTTGAATGGCTTCTTCAGCCGGAAGAGGGTGCGGTTCGCTACGATTGGCTAGAGTCCTTCTTCCCGAGGGAGGCGTTCCTCGCCTAGCTCGGGAGGGCTGTCGCTGACCTTAAAAAGGGCTCCTTGTAAAGGATGTCCTCTGACATAAACAAGTTTTCCTCGTGGCCTTGACTGATCCACTCAGTTTTGGTTGGGGTTTAGGTCTGTTTCGACTTTCGGCTTTCCTCCTCCTCGTCCATTAGCGGCTTCTGAAGCCTTGCTCCCTTCTCCCCTCTCTGTGGACTGGTCGGGGAACGGAAGGAACGGGAATTCGTTGCTCTTGTACCGCCTCCCAGGCTTTTCGTGGCTTCTGAAGCCTCACTGTACTACCTCCCTTCTTGTCGAACGTTTGGATTGACGGATGCAGTGACGTGTTTTAGATTGATTTTGCCTCCCCTCGCCCGTTTCCTGGCTTACGGGGCCTCGCCTCCTCCTTCCACCTCTGTCGGTTGGTTGGAGTGATGGATGCAGTGCGGCGATGCGCGGCCCTTCCGCCGCTCCCCGACGTTTCTGGGATGAGGCGTTAGTTTCGCCTGTTCTTCTTTGAGCTTATGGGCGCTTTGAGTACTTGTCTTCCCTCTCCCCTCGGGGATAGGGGGCTGCTTGCCCCTTCGCCAAGTGGTAGGTAGCAAGTGCACTAGCTCGGAGGGGACCAAAAATGACGGCTTTGAGGTACGAAAAGCCTATTTTTGGGTCAACGGAAGAGCTAATGCACGCCTTCGGCTTCCCACCCTTCCTTCCCCACCAAGTTCTAAGCCCCCAGTCCCCGGGGGAGTTCTCCTGTGGAATGGGAATGAGCTGTGTGTGTGAGAGAGTGATCCGTGGGAGTGCGCGGATCTGCCAGACGTGTTCCTTCCTGCTTCCTTGGGTTCATGTGGTTCTAGTGCAGCCCGGTTTCTTTTCGATCCAGATGTGGGATAAGGTTGCCGTTTTTATCCAGGGTTGTCCTGGAGCGCAATCGAATCCTCTATCGCTAGCAAGTGCACTAGCTCTTCCGCGGACCCAAAAATAGGCTTTTAAGCCGTCATTCATGTACGAACTTAGTAACTATGATTTGTTTCACAAAGACCGAGGCAGCCGTGGTGGTGGCGTATGTACGTATGTACGTAAGAGAATCCATGAATGCTGTACAAGCAGCAATCCCTGTTGCTCCACAGTTAGAATGTTTATGGGTGGATTTGAAAAATGTTAGGCGAATAGGACAAATATTATTGTGTGTATTATACTACCCACCAGATTCCCCTGTCCATGGCGAACTGGTTGACCATGTGGTGTCTAGTGTCGATTTATTCCGTTCAACGCATAATGATTGGAAAGTGGTTATTGCTGGTGATTTTAATGGTTTTGATAAGAACAGTGTGTGGTGATCTCCATGTACGAAACCTAGTGGCGCAACCGACCCATGGAAATTCAGTGATAGACTTGATTTTAACAGAGATGCAGTCAGATTATTGTTCCCCCGAATATCTGCCCCCTATTGGTCTTAGTAGACATAAATGTGTTTTGGTAAGACCTACGGCACCACCACCTCCCCCACAACACCGCACCCTCCAATACAGACCGTTCAAGGGTTCGTCCGTGAGGAGCTTCGGATTCTGGATCACGGTAGTGGACTGGTCGTTCTTACAAACAATGCCAACCGTGGAGCAAGAAAATGCATTGTACGCCGTCCTGAAGCACCAGTATGAAACACATTTCCTCCTCAAATCTTGGCGCAAACGAGATAATGACAAACCGTGGATGACCCCAGAAATAAAGCGTCTGATAAACAAAAAGCGCCGCGCGTACAGCCAAGGTCACACTGAGCGATATCGTGAATATAATTCTGCTTTAAAATGGAAAATCAAACTAGCAAAGGTTGAATATTTTGAGTCAGTGCAAAATGAAAGTGGTCTTAATAAATGTATCGCAATGTTAACTAAACCTAAACGCAAGCCAGTGAATCTTTCGTTTTTGAACCTTGATGACCATCGACAAATTGCAAATCCGATTTTTTTTTTACAACAAAGGAGACAGCTCAAGGGCACAATAAGAAGTAAACAATAATAAAAAAAAAAGCCCGCTACTCGCTGCTCACAAAAAGAATCCAAAGAGGTGGCCGAAAGAGAGGTCAATTTCGGGAGGAGAGGTGTCCAGATACCCTTCTCTTGAAAGAGTTCAGTTCGTAGGCAGGAGGAAATACAGAAGAAGGAAGATTGTTCCAGAGTTTACCAGCGTGAGGGATGAAAGAGTGAAGATGCTGGTTAACTCTTGCATAAGGGGTTTGGACAGTATAGGGATGAGTATGAGTAGAAAGTCGCGTGCAGCGGGGCCGCGAGAGGGGGGGAGGCATGCAGTTAGCAAGTTCAGAAGAGCAGTCAGCATGAAAATATCGATAGAAGATAGAAAAAGAGGCAACATGGCGGCGGAAATTAAGAGGTAGAAGACTATCAGTAAGAGGAGGAGAGCTGATGAGACGAAGAGCCTTAGACTCCACTCACGCTGTGTGAGTGGAGCCCCCCCACACGTGAGATCCATACTCCATACAAGGGCGGACAATGCCCCTGTATATGGATAGCAACTGTGCGGGGGAGAAGAACTGGCGGAGACGATACAGAACGCCCAACCTCGAGGAAGCTGATTTAGTGAGAGACGAGATGTGACGTTTCCAGTTAAGATTTTGAGTTAAGGATAGACCGAGGATGTTTAGTGTTGAAGAAGGTGACAGCTGAGTGTTGTCGAAGAATAGGGGATAGGTGTTCGGAAGATTGTGTCGAGTTGATAGGTGGAGAAATTGAGTTTTTGAGGCATTGAAGGACACAAGGTTCCTTTTACCCCATTCGGAAATGATAGTAAGGTCTGAGGTTAAGCGTTCTGCAGCCTCCAGCCTGGAGTCATGTAATTCCTGTTGAGAGGGTCTTCTGTTGAAATAAGTTGAATAATGCAGAGTAGAGTCATCAGCCTATGAGTGGATAGGACAGTTTGTTATGGAAAGAAGATCATTGATGAATAACAGGAAGAGAGTGGGTGATAGGACAGTGCCCTGTGGAACACCATTGTTAATAGGTTATGAGAAGAACAGTGACCGTCTACCACAGCAGAGATAGAACGGCCGGGAAGGAACAGAGAGAAGGATAGAATCCGAAAGAGGGCATTTTAGAAAGCTAAGACCTGTGCCAGACTCTATCGAAGGCTTTCGATATGTCTAGCGCAACTGAGAAAGTTCCACAGAAACGGCTAAGAGAGGATGACCAAGAATCAGCAAGAAGATCGCCAGTAGAACGCCCCTTGTGGAACCCATACTGGCGATCAGATAGAAGGTTAGAAGTGGAAAGGTGCTTTTGAATCTTCCGGTTAAGGATTGATTCAAAAGCTTTAGATAGACAGGAAAGTAAAGCTATAGGGCGGTAGTTTGAGGGATTGGAACGGTCACCCTTCTTAGGCACAGGCTGTACGAAGGCGTACTTCCAGCAGGAAGGAAAGGTAGATGTTGATAGGCAGAGGCGAAAGAGTTTGACCAGGCAGGGTGTCAGCACGGAAGCACAGTTTTTAAGGACAATAGGAGGCACTCCATCAGGTCCATAAGCCGTGTGAGAGTTGAGGCCAGAGAGGGCATAGAAAACATCATTAGGAAGAATCTTAATAACAGGCATAAAGGAGTCAGAGGGGGGATGAGTAAGAGGAATATGCCCAGAATCGTCCAGATTAACGAACACTTCGCTGCAATATGTACAAACTACCCACCCATCGAGCCAGGTGTAGTACCGGCCCACCAGCCATCGCTTCCTACGCCTCGTTGTTCTAAACTACACATATATAAAGACTTAAAGAAAATAAAAACAAAGAAAGCCACTCTCCCCGGTGAACTCCCGTTAAAACTAATAAAGGAGTTTGCGTGTGAACTGTGTCAACCTTTTGAGATCACATACAACAACTGCTTGCAAAACGATTCTTGCCCTACACGATGGAAGAGCTCGACAGTGACAGGACTCCCCAAGGTTCCAAATGTTACCAGCCTTGGACAACTACGACCTGTCTCACTCACAGACACATTCGGAAAGACGTTGGAGGGCCACGTAGCAAACCTGGTTCTTGCAGACATTCTACACAAAATCGACCACCAGCAGTTTGGAAACTTGAAGAGGCGATCCACCACGCTGTACATGGTGTACCTCTTGGACGCCATACTTAAAGGCTTGGAGCAAAGGGACACTGTAGCCCAACTGTGTCTCATTGACTTCAAAAAAGCATTTGATAACGTGGATCATAGTGTTGCAGTGACCCACCTACACCACCTCGGATGCAGAACTTCACTGCTGCCGTTCATAACATCCTTCCTCACTGACAGACACTGCAGCAGTGTACAAGATATAGCGGCAAGACATCTGAGTGGCTGCCAACAACCTGCGGACTGCCCCAGGGAACATGCATTGGGCCAGTCATTTTCCTAGCAGTTATCAACAGTCTTCTGCTTCAGTCATCGTGTAAAGCCAAGTTTGTTGATGACGTCACTGTATATGCAGTGACCAAAGTAACCGACCTCCAAAATAACCCAGTCCAATTAAGAACTAATCACCACAGCTCATCTTTAGTGTGAGGAACTCAAACTAATACCAAACCCAAGCAAATGTGAGATCATCAATATCAGCTTCCTCAAGAGGGATGTGCCGTTCCCAACTGTTCATCTCTGTGACAACGAAATACCGCAGGTCAGTTTAGCTAAAGTGGTAGGGCTTGTCATCACCTCAAGTCTAAATTGGCCAGACCACGTGGACCACATAATCACTCAGGCATCCAGAAGACTTTTTATACTGTTCCGAGCAAGGTCCTTCGGAGCAACAGAGGACCAGCTAATTTCCCTGTACTGTCAGAGGATCCGACCCGTGCTGGAGTACGCATGCCCAGTATGGCATCCAGCGCTCACTGCCGCACAATGAACTGCTCTGGAATCCGTACAAAAGAGTGTGTCGCATCATCCTTGGCCACTACTATCGCAGCTACACCGGCACGCTGGCAAGGTTTGGAATTCCCAGGCTGGATGAAAGAAGAGAGCAGCTCACCCTCGGGTTTGGGAAGAAGCTGTTGAAATCGGCGCACTCACACCTGCTTCCACAGCGAACAGCAACTCGTCGCCAGAGCAGACACATCAACAGGATACCACCCGTCAGGTGCAGGACACACCGGTACGGAAACTCCACAATTCCTTATGTAGTACGGAAGTTGAACGAAAATTTGTAAAGCGCCCTCTCATAATCAGTGCACACATTGGTAGACCTTTTTTACATTGACAGACCTTTTTTTTAAGGTTTTTACTTTAGATTTTTATTTAAAATTTTTACTTTTTACTTTTTACTTTTTTTTTCTTCAATATTATTTTTTTAAGAAAACTTATTTATCTTTGTTTCTTAACTGTATCAACAAAATCTCAGGACGCAAACGGTAATTAAAATTGATTCATATTTCTATTTTGACCTCCTTGACCTGGCTGTTGTGTTTTGTTTGCTGCCCTTGACAGAGGTGGGCAAGTGCGGTACTTAGTGCGGTAGTACCGCATCACAAAAAAAGTACCGCACTACCGCATTGTCGCAAACTTTCTGAAAATACCGCACTACCGCGGATCACACTAAAAAATCCTGCGGCATCTTTTGCGGTACTTAGAAAACTATCGAAGACGTTTGCAGCACGACATGCTCACAGATATGTCTTTTCTTACAGTGAATCAGACTCAATCAGTCAATCGGTATCAGTCATCAGAATCAGTGATTCAATCATTCTGACTTCAGTTATTGTTCAAAATTAAATACTAAATGAATAACTCAAAACAAATCGGTTCGTCAGTCAACCCAAGGCGGCGCGCCACGACTGCCTCTGACGATGACTGTACATGGCAATGTATAACAGTACAAGCAATTAGCAGTAACATGATCGCCGCTCAGTCTCATGTCCCGTACAAATGTTTCTTTGATGCATAACATAGACCATAGTACACACTATATCTGTTTTTTAACTTCATTGTAACTTCTCTATTTTATCATTCTCTCTCTCTCTCTCTCTCTCTCTCTCTCTCTCTCTCTCTCTCTCTCTCTCTCTCTCTCTCTCTCTCTCTCTCTCTCTCTGTCATAGTAATACCCTGCTTCTTGCCATTTTTGTAAAATACCTAGACTGTCAGATGATGACTAAGTACTGTAAGAGCTGACTAGGTGTAGCTTGATGAAATTAAACTCATCACTGGTGTTATTTTAAGTCTATTATCCATTTCAAAAGAGAAAATATAAGCTCATTTCAGTTGCATGAAATAGGCTTTCAGAGTGCCTAGAATGCCGGAAATGCATCCTTTTTCCTAAAAAAGAATTGGGGGAGGCATGCCCCCATGCCCCCAGACTCCCCTAGCGTGTTACTGCCTCCGGCATTCTCGCCTCAGGTCCACCATCAGCCCAAGTAACCCACCCAAAGTTTACCCAGCCTACGGGCCTGGCCCTAGCATAGCTATGTATGTTGAAAATAACTATACATACCCGACCGACTTATTCATAAATAGCCACAGTGGAAAAATGAAAGTGTTAAAATCATCTGAGGGAACAACACAAGGTGACCCAGTAGCCATGGCTTGTACGCCCTGGGCCTATCAGTCCTCCAAAATGAAATCGCGTACGCAAGAACACGGGTGAAACAGGTGGCTTAAGCAGATGACCTCTCAGGTGCTGGTAAAATCTCAAAAGGGTGGTGAGACACTGTGAACACCGCCGGCCCTGAGATAGGATACATCCCTAACGCCACCAAGTCTGTCCTTATTGTCAAACCTGAGCATTATGACCATGCCGCATAAACGTTTAGAGGAAGTGAAGTCATTGTGACAAAGGATGGACAACGACACTTAGGTGCAGTGATCGGGAAAGAGGTATATAAGAAGGAGTACGTAGGAGACAAAGTAGCTGAATGGGTGAAGGAAATAGAAGCTTTGTCTGCCATTGCCAAGACTGAGCCACGCTGCCTATTCAGCGTACACCCACGGCATCCAACATCGGTGGACGTTCAGGATGCTCACCATCCCCGGCATCAGTCCACTCCTCCGATCACTGAGAATGCCGTCAAGAATGTATTCTTGCCAGCGCTGGTGAAACCTCATGCTTTGGGGGAGGAGAGGGATATGCTAGCACTTCCCCCAAGACTGGGCGGAATGGGGATCACCAACCCTGAGAAGCTGGCTGATAAGGAGAACCAAAACTCCATCAGCCTTACCAGATCCCTCATCAACAGGATCATCGCTCAGGAGGGAAAGGGCAAAATAGACCGAACAGAAATGAGAGAAATCAGAAGAAGAATCTCAAAAGAAAGACACCAGGCCCAAAAGGACGAGCTGGACTGTCTAACACTCCACCTGTCCACAGAAATGGGTAGAAAAATCCACACAGCACAGGAGGCAGGCGCCTCTAACTGGCTCACGTCATTTCCAATCAGAGCAAAAGGCTTCAGCCTCAACAAACAAGAATTTGTAGACGCCGTTGCTCTGAAATATGGCTGGCCGATTCAGGGGCTGCCTGATCTCTGTGATGTCACGCACACCATGACATGTAAAAAGGAAGGCTTCGTCTGTATTCGACACGATGAGGTGAGGGATCTGACAGCTAGCATGCTTGGGGAGGTATGCCAAGACGTCACTACCGAGCCGGCACTAGCTTCCCCAGGACGGCGAACACCTTCGGTACAGGACGGCCAATACCTAACATGAGGCACGGGTTGATGTAAGTGCCCGCGGATTCTGGGTGCGCGGACAGCGGGCGTTCATGGACATCCGCATATTCGACCCGATGGCTGCCTGTCACCGTGAGCTGCCCCTGGAAGCCGCCCACCAAAGGAACGAGCGGGAGAAGGCAAGGGCATACGGTGAAAGAATCCAACATGTGGATCAGGGCAGCTTCACCCCCCTCGTCTTCACCACATCTGGCGGAATGGAACCCAGGGCCCGATGCTTCTACACACGACTCGCGCAACTGATCTCAGAAAAGAAGCATCAGCCAAGGAGCCACGTTGTCGCCTGGATGAGGTGTCGCCTCTCGTTCTCCCTGCTCAGGTCGGCCATCCTATGTCACAGGGGCGCAAGACACTCTGGACCAAAAGCCACCAACATCTCCAATATGGGCTATGAGGCCACAGTGGTGGAGATTCACATTAGGGTGGGTCGGGAGTGACATGAGTAGGGCAGAAAAGGGGGATCTAGACGCAATAGGTGATAGGGTGTTATGTATAGATTTAGTGCTAAGTAGTATTAGCGATATTGTTGGATGCCACAATCATTAGCGAACAGAGTTGGGCTAATGAGTTCTAAGATATGGAGCCCTCCATTATTATGTGTCGGGAAAATAAACATGGATGGAGGTATCTTTTATGTAGCAGTAGTAATAGTAGTAGTAGTTGTAGTAGTAGTAGTAGTAGTAGTAGCAGTAGTAGTAGTTGTATTATTATTATTATTATTAGTAGTAGTAGTAGTAGTATTTTTTTTTTTACGTGTACGCCTGTAGCGTTAGTAGGTTCTCTTGAGGGGCCTGAATGGAAGTCGGCCCCAGCCCGTCATGGCGCAGGCAAGTGTTTATAATGGCGCCATCTTCTCTTGGTTCATGCTGCCCACCGGAACTCCTTCTTGATTCACTTGGACGGTTTCCTCTAGAGTCCGGGTTGATGGGTGGTCTTCAGGACAGAATAAGAACATAAGAACATAAGAACGCAGGAGTCTACAAGAGGCCGGTAGGCCTGTACGAGGCAGCTCCTTTGACCCTAAGCTCCCGTGTATCTAACCCCACCTATATTTTTGAATGTGACAATTGTATTGGCACTCACCACATGACTGCTAAGCCTATTCCACTCATCCACCACCCTGTTAGTAAACCAATTTTTGCCTATGGCCCTGTTGAATCTGAATTTATCCAGTTTAAACCCATTACTTCGTGTCCTACCCGGTTCTCTTACCAACAAAACCTTATGAATGTCTCCCTTATTCATAGCTGGGCGTTATCGCGATAAGTTATCGCGATACTTTATCGCTGATAACAAAATCGGATTATCGACCATCCGCTACTTATTTAAATATATATCGGTATCTTCGTTACTTTTGTAACCAAACTAGCGATAATCGCTACTTTTTTTCCGCCTCTCAGAAAAAAAAGTTGTCTCCTTACTGCGCATGCGTGGCCCGGGCACCCGGTGTTGTATGAAAAAACTTCGGGGTATGAAATATCTTCGGTGATGAGGTTTCATACTTAGATCATGAAAATTAAAACACTAGGTTATTTTTTTTATGCTACTCAAAAATCAATATATCATAGAGAAAAATCATTTAACTTTGCCCCAAAAATGATTATTCACTGCCTCAAATTTGATATTCCATATTCGTTTGTGAGCATGCCATGATACTGAAGGCACCCGGTGTTGTGTTATTTGGTGTCCCATCGTCAAAAGCTGGCGCTCTTGTTTACAAACACTGGTCTCTCGTGAACTGCGCATGCTCAGACCATTAAGTGTAGACCTGTACAGTCTCACAATGCTTTTTTAACACATACACTACCACCATCCTCGCTGTTTCTAGAACGACGTACACTCTGTACGAGTTGTATGTACAGAGTGTCGTTCTAGAAACAGCGAGGATGGTGGTAGTGGTACTATATGTCTGATTCAGCCTTCCAGCAACTCTTAATTACGGTTTAAAAGCTTTGTGAGACTGTACAGGTCTACGCTTGCTGGTCTGAGCATACACCGTTCACGAGAGACCAGTGTTTGTAAACAATTTTTGACGGTGGGGACGCCAAATAACACAACACCGGTTCAGGCATTTATAATATTACCGTCCATATGTACGTGTCAAGGTGTGGTTTTAAGGTTTTGTAAGTTTCCTAAAATACAGATAATGAAAATTTGAATTCATCAACGGTGTTCTATCTGAAATATCAATATAGTATCGTCTTCGCATATCGGACTTATCGCTAGCTAGTATCGGAATTGTGGATTTATATCGGGTATCGGTTATCGGTTATCGCCAATATTTGTGTCTCTAGTCAACGAATATCGGTTATCGCCGTTAAGGTTTTTCATTATCAGTTATCGGTTATCGGGAATAAGGTTTTCTGTTATCGTGCCCAGCTATGCCCTTATTAAAGCCCTTCATCCATTTATAAACCTCGATCATGTCTCCACGCACCCTTCGCCTTTCTAGAGAATGCAAGTTTAACTGTTTGAGTCTTTCCTCGTATGGCAAGTTTCTCAACCCCTGAATCATCTTAGTCATCCTCCTCTGCACCGATTCTAACATTTTGATATCCATTCTATAGTAAGGCGACCAGAACTGAACCGCATAATCAAGATGAGGTCTAACTAATGCTAAATATAGTTTGAGGAAGACTTCGGGGCTTCTGTTGCTTACGCTCCTTGAAATAAATCCCAGTACCCTATTAGCTCGATTTCTAGCTTGAATGCATTGTGCCCTAGGACGGAGATCAGAGCTCACTAAGACCCCTAAATCCCTCTCGCACCCAGACCTGCTTATGAGAGTGTCATTTAAGCAATAGTTATGTGAGGGGTTGTTCCTACCTACACTCAGAATACTGCACTTCCCTACATTGAACTCCATCTGCCATTTATCCGCCCAGTCATACAATCTGTTGAGTTCACCTTGGAGAATACTAGCGTCCTGATCCGAATCAATTACTCTACCGATCTTGGTATCATCTGCAAATTTACTAACATCACTACTAATTCCTGTATCCAAGTCATTGATATAAATAACAAACAAAAGTGGACCTAATACCGATCCTTGTGGGACCCCACTCGTAACACATCCCCAGTCAGATCTTTTACCATTGATTTGCACTCTTTGCTTCCTATTGCCAAGCCACGCCTTGACCCAGTTCAAAACTTTACCCTCTACTCCGTGAGCCTGTAATTTAAGCAACAGTCGTTGGTGAGGAACTTTGTCAAACGCTTTACTAAAATCATAATTTTCATCTCTGTCAACCGTCTTAAATACTTTATTGTAGAAGGACAAGAGATTGGTGAGGCATGACCTACCTTTTGTGAACCCATGCTGCGAGTCGTGAATTAAGCTATGTTTCTCTAAATGCTCCCGAATGTTCCTGGCTATTATAGACTCCAGCATCTTGCCTATAACCGATGTTAAGCTAATTGGGCGATAGTTTGAAGCAACTGACCTGTCCCCCTTTTTAAAAATCGGGGTCACATTAGCTACTTTCCATAGGCTCGGCACATAGCCAGTATTTACCGACATCTTAAAGATGTCAGTTAGTGGGTCACTGAGTACATCACCTAACTCCTTTAATACCCTCGGAAATATCCCGTCAGGACCTGGCGACTTGTTCTTCTTAAGCTTATCTATCTCATCCTGAACTACTTGCCTGGTAATGATTATATCCCTCAATTTATCGCCATCCCCGCCCTCGTACACCTGAACTCTTTCCGGTATAGTCGTTCGATCCTCCTGTGTGAATACTGAAAGGAAGTAGTCGTTCAACAATGTGCTCATATTTTCGTAATTTTCTACTAGCTCCCCTGTGTTTGTTTTCAGCGGTCCAATTTTCTCCCGTGTTTTTGTTCTATACATCTGAAAGAAGCCCTTAGGATTACTTTTCGCCTCATTTGCTACTTTGATCTCATAGTTCCTTTTTGCTATCCTGGTGTTTTTCTTAACTAATCTAGATAGTTCGGCGTACCGGCCCCTGAGATGTGTTTTAAGCCACTCGGCGGTGACTGAAAAATCCGAGGTGGTAGCGTGGGGATTCGAACCCGCGTCGTCCATCACGCAGTGAATGAGGGCCCAGCACGCTACCACTCATCCACCGGCTAATGGTATTAAAGGGAGACGATGGCTGAGTGGTCACCGTGGCACGTAGTCCTATTCTCTACAAAACTACAAAAGTTGGAGCACTGCCACATTTCCTACACATAGTCAGTCATATTTGCTACACAAAAAATGTGTCTCGCAAATTTCCTTCACAAAAGCTGAGTACCCAGCACATCTCCTACACACAACGGTGCCTCCGGCGTACAGTTATGCTGTCATGTCTCCTACAGTTCGGGGATCCTGTGTTATGTATAAAAGTGAATATATTATGTATAAAAGAGAATATACCTAAAATTAATTGGGTTTGCAACCCATACCTCCATAAAGCATCTCTGGCTACCAAAATTGTGGAGAAATTGGATAAATTCAAGCAAGAATTATCTAAGGAAATATCAAGGGTAAAGGAAGAAGTTGAGTTGAATTCAAGCAAGAATTATCTAAGGAAATATCAAGGGTAAAGGAAGAAGTTGAGTTGAATTCAAGCAAGAATTATCTAAGGAAATATCAGGGGTAAAGGAAGAAGTTGAGTCACAGGCCGTGAGTGTGAGAAAAGAGCTTGGGGAGGTTGCAGAGGTGTTGCAGCTCGCCGAATATGCAGTCAGCGGGTGCAAGCTGGGCTGAGGTCACCAAACGCAGGAGGAAAGTCAAGAAAAATCTACTTGTTGTTAAGGCCTCTGAGCAAGATAAAAAGGCTACGGAGTTAAAAAGTGAAGTTTCCCAGGCATTACAAGGCATTCAGATTACTGATTCAAGATTCACTAATGGAGGTAATATCATAATGAACCTTGATAATGAGAACATGAGGGATGAAGCAGCTAAAAAATTGGAGTCTGTTGAGCAAATTAGTACCAAGAGTGTTGGAAAGATGAAGCCAAAGATCATGATATGCAATGTGCATAAAGAGGAGACCAAGGAAAAAATAAAGGAGACCATCTTAGACCGCAATGAGTTCTTACACGCAATTGAGGGTGTTGAGAATAAAATTGAGCTGATTTTTAGTAAGCCTGCAGCTGGCAGTACAATGTATTACATATTGAGGTGTGACCCAACTGTGAGAGAGCTGATTCACAAGAATCATAAGTTATAATTAGAATAGGGAATATACCCAGTGAGAGACAGATACCATGCAATTATATGTTATCATTGTCAGAGATATGGCCATCTTGAGGCCAACTGCACTGCTAAGAGAAATGGGGAAGCCCAAAATGTTTCAAATGCTCTGGTAATCATAAATCCAAGGAGTGCTCCATGGCTGAGAAGAAATGCATATATTGTGTGAGGTACAAGAAGCCTGAAATCAACCACTACTACGCCCCACGGTCGCTGAGGAGAGTCACGTCAGGGAACATGTGTTGCCGGACTTGCTATGCTCAGCCAAAATCGTTCCCGTGTAATAGGGGAGACAGGGTCTAGTTGTTACACGGGTAAGTTGTTACAAGGCCGTTGTTTCAAACTTCCTGATGTAGCGCGGGACGTTTAAAAGCCTACTCCATGCCATCATAACTGCCACTGAGTGTTGCACTGACGGACCTTCGCCTTCAAAGGTATGGCTTAAAAAACGATTTTTAACTCGAAAAGTATTTTTTGTAGCAATAGTAAATCCTTAATTGATCAAGCACGCATGATATCACTGAAGTTGTTTGTAGCTCATTAGGATGTATTGGAAGTGTTCTTCGATACGTGAAGTCATGCCGTGGATTCCACACATTGTCAGTGCTGGGCGCGTGGTTATACACGAAAATGTATGGATGGGGCTAATTGTTACAGTGGATCAACTTACCCCAGGCTTATAACAACTTCCAGGTGAAGAATGGGTAGAGTGTATGATCTGTAAGTACTGGGCACACTCTGACTGCACCGACGGACGCCGGGAATATCTGAGTGATCTGTGCAACCAGAAACTGATGAAGGATAATGATTCCGACTGATGATTAACCAAGAAAATCAGCTGTCAAGGACTAGGAATATTAAATCATGCCAATAGACCACTTGCTGTGCTTCAGAGTTTCGAGAACTTGTTTAAACATACTTTTGAGTTGTAAGTGCCACCAGGCATATTCATATAAAGGTTTCGTTTAATGTAATTGTAAGAGAAAATCAGCTGTAACAAATTACCCCAAAGGGTGTCACAACTAACCCCTTGCCCGGGGTAAATTGTTACAGCTGACACCACCTCATTAATTAGAGCTGTACTACTTAACGTAGCATTGTTTTGTTCTTTTGCCAGTGATTTCAATAAAAGGACACATATTCCTAATTAGACTAGCAAACAAACTTCATTTCAGTAAATTATTGTATGTGCCGAGCCCCAAAACAACAAAATAAAAAAACAACCCGGTCTCCCCTACTCGCTTAATAGAAAGACATAAAACACGTGAATAGCAAGGCGGAGAGCCCGCCGCCTATCATCTCATACTTCCTTCCCAAACTTCCTTCTTACCCTACTGTATCCACTTCCTCTTTCACCCCCGTATCTCCCCCTAAAAAGTAGAAGTGAGATTAGTAGTAGACTAGTAGTAGTAATATTAGTAGTATTAGTTATAATAGTAGTAGTAGTAGCATCAGTAATAATAGTGATAATACTAGTAGTGGGAGGAGGAGGAGAAACATTGATATTGGTAGTAAAAAAAATAGTAGTAGCAACAGTAGTCGTGGTAAAAGTAGTAGCAGTTTTAGTCGTAATAGTGGTAATAGTATTGATAGGCTGAGGAGGAGGAGTAAACATAGCTAATGGTAGTAGTAGCTTTCTCTAATTCTTCCCGTGACTTCTGGCATCTAGCCAAAAATATTTCCTCCAATTTCACTTCTTCCTCTTTCCCTCCTCTCCTTAACCCGGACGGCAGCACTGCCTTCTCATCTGTCTCTAAGGCTGAACTCTTCGCTCAAACTTTCTGTAAGAACTCCACCCAGGACGATTCTGGGCATATTCCTCCTATTCATCCCCCCTCTGATTTCGTTATGCCTGTTGTTAAGATTCTTCCTAATGATGTTTTCTATGCCCTCTCTGACCTCAACTCTCAGAAGGCTTATGGACCTGATGGAGTGCCTCCTATTGTCCTTATAAACTGTGCTTCCGTGCTGACACCCTGCCTGGTCAAACTCTTTCGTCGCTGCCTATCAACATCTACTTTCCTTCCTGCTGGAAGTACGCCTTCGTACAGCCTGTGCCTAAGAAGGGTGACCGTTCCAATCCCTCAAACTACCGCCCTATAACTTTACTTTCCTGTCTATCTAAATCTTTTGAATCGATCCTTAACCGGAAGATTCACAAGCACCTTTCCACTTCTAACCTTCTATCTGATCGCCAGTATGGGTTCCGTAAGGGGCGTTCTACTGGCGATCTTCTTGCTCTCTTAACTGACTCTTGGTCATCCTCTCTTAGCCGTTTCGGTGAAACTTTCTCAGTTGCGCTAGACATCGAAAGCTTTTCATAGAGTCTGGCACAAAACTTTGCTTTCTAAACTACCCTCTTTCGGATTATATCCCTCTCTCTGTACCATTATCTCCAGTTTCCTCTCCTTCCGTTCTATCTCTGCTGCGGTAGACGGTCACTGTTCTCCTAAATCTATCAACTGTGCTGTTCCACAATTCTGTTTTATCACCCACTTTCTTCCTATTATTCATCAATGATCTTTTTATAACAAACTGTTGTTATGAATACAGTTAACTGACGTCTAGGGAATGATTTGTGTTGGAAAGATAGCTAACTGTGACATAACACATAATTGTAAGGTTAAGTGAAAGTAAATGGTGATTTTACTCATTATTAATACTTAACCCAATAAGACAAATAATTACTTGACATCAGAAGAGAACATATGACAAAATAGGCAATGTTACACTGACAAGAGTAAGTGGCTTGGTTCACTGAAGTGCTTAGTTAAGAGTTAAGAGTTACAAAGAAGGAACCAAATATGAGAATTACTGATGAAGTGTGTGTGTGTGTGTGTGTGTGTGTGTGTGTGTGTGTGTGTGTGTGTGCGTGTTTGCTCGGAGAATGAAGAGCCCTTGCGTCTTCGGAAAAGTGAGCTACCTCACGTTAGACTGGCTGGGGTAAGCAGTTGGAGGTATTTATAACCTCGGCGGGCGAGTCGGTCCGCGAAGTGTGAGGCTTCGTGACATTCAACTGAATGGTGGGTGAAGCTTCGATGTGGAGAGTCACGAGTCCTCGAGTGAATGAGCTGTTGCGGCTGGAGCTTCGAGGATTCGTGCGTGAACTAGTTATTCGTGAGGTGATGTTGTTTGATGGCGCGCTTCGAGGCTCAATTGGACGAGGGCACCATAATACCTCCCTGCTTAGGAACGACGTAACGATTGGAAGGAGTGTAGTAGTGAGGCGTAAGGATGGTGGGACCCTCGTCATTAGGTATTAGGTGGGCGAGAAAGGGCGTCGGCGATGCAGTTGTCACGTCCCTTGATGTGGTGAATTTCGATGGCGTAGGGCTGCAGCATAAGAGACCACCGGAGGAGGCGTTGGTTAGAGAACTTGTCACGATGAAGGAAGGTCAGGGGGTTATGGTCTGTGTATACTTGAAGAGGCTGGCTTCCGGCTTGTAAATAGTTTTCAAACTTCTGGATGGAGTTTATGATGGCCAGAAGTTCTTTTCCCACGGTGCTGTAGTTCTTTTGATGTTTTTTTTTAACTTTGTGGAATGATAGGCTATGAGGTGTAGGATGCCGTCTTTTTCTTGGAGGAGGACGGCACCTGAGGCGATGTCACTGGCGTCGGTATGCAGGACGAAGGGCTTGGTGAAGTCAGCAGCCTGCAAGACCGGTCCTTGAGTCAGCATATTATTGAGTTGGATGAAGGCTTGCTGGCAGTCTGTGGTCCACTTATACCCTACGGTTCCGCTTGTGAGCTGGGTCAGAGGGGCAGCGGCTTCTGCAAAGTTGGGGCAGAAGCGGCGGTAAAACCCTGTCATGCCGAGGAAGCGACGCAGCTCCTTGCGGGCAGCGGGAACCGGGTACTGAAGGACGGCAGCGACGTTGGCGGTTTTGTGTTGCACGCAGCCGCTGCCAACCTGGTGGCCCAGAGAGGATACAATTGCTGCTCCAAACGTTGATTTTGCCAGCTTGACTGTGAAGTTCGCCTCTTGTAGCCTGTGGAGCACTTCTTTGATCTGCTGTAGATGGTGTTGCCAGTTGTTAGTATTACCCACTTCAATAAGGTCATCTACCCGAGGAAGAGGGTAGGCGTCTGGCACGGTTACGGCGTTCACTCTGCGGTAGTCTGCAGAGGCGGAGCTGACCGTCGTCCTTAGCAACGAGAAGACAGGGAGACGCCCATGAAGAGCTGCTGGGGACGGCCAAACCCTGTTCAAGTAGATAGTCCATCTCCTTTATTTGTTCCCGCCTCTGAGGGTTGAGCCTGTATGGAGCCTGGCGAATAGGTGTTGTTCCGGGAAATAGCTGCACATCATGAGAGAGAACATTGCAAAGTTTTGGGTTGTCGCCAAAGATGGTGTTGAGTTGGTTGATGCAATGTCCTGAGCTTGTGAGGGGAAGAGATGAGTAAGGTGTTCATCCAGGTGTTGAAGTATGCAAGAGTCTTGTTGCGTGTCTGTAGGGTGTGTTGTTAACCATTACAGTTAAATCTCCAGCCGTATTTGTATCAACTGAGCAACTCTTAAATTCATCTAATTCATCTAGGTAAGTTGAGGAAGGGAGGAAGGAAGGGTGAGGTGTGAATTTAATGTAAATGCATTTATGTTGTCGGTGTAAAAATAATTATATTAATACATAATATGACTGACAGAAATTAATCAACATTTATTTCTAATTGAGAGTAGGTATACGGTCCCTGAAAGTCAAGATTAAAACCAAGATTGCTCAATGCCCATCAAACGTAGCGTCCTCGTGTGATTGGTGCATGTCATGTTCACACAAGAGCTCAGCGAAAGTCACCGCCCGAAGGTCTGGGTCCCGAGCAAAATCGTTCCCGTGAAATACCGGCTTTAGTTCGTGATTGGGTGAAGATCAACTGAATATTTTCAGTGATATATTTGAATGTTCGTGTATACAAAAAAACAGTAGTGGGCACCGATCACTTTTTTGCTGTTCCGATCCCCGATCATCCGATCAGTTTGGGCAACTGATCCGATTCCGATCATCCGATCATTTTTCAAGTACTGCCGTTCTGATCACCATTCCGATCATCCGATCAATAAAATTTATAATAATTACTATTATTTTTTTAAATAAGAATCACAAGAAACACCTATTTAGCGACAGTGACCAATAATCTCCTATCCTTCCTGATTAAATAGCTTTCTAAATAACAGATATTGGCCCATAAATAAATCAGTTACAAGAAGAACATAAGCAATAAGGTTTTGATTTTAAGTGAGCCGGTGTTGTGTCATCTGTCATCCACGTATCCTAAGACATCCCATCCTGATCTGCTCATGTGCGGAACCCGATGTTTACAAACACAGTGTTGATATCGTAGTTTGTCCTGGCAAGATGGCGGCAAGACAGCATGGCAGCTTTTAGGGGAAAATGGCCAAATTCAAAAATGACATGGACCCCATAATTCAGATAGCCTACCATTAAATGGAGAGAATCTGAGAAACATGATCATCAATCAGAAGAGAGAGTATGTTATCTCATTTATCACATTTACCGACATACAAGGGGTGTAGGTTATCTCATTTATCACATTTACTGACATACAAGGGGTGTAGGTTATCTCATTTATCACATTTACCGACATACAAGGGGTGTAGGTTATCTCATTTATCACATTTACCGACATACAAGGGGTGTAGGTTATCTCATTTATCACATTTACTGACATACAAGGGGTGTAGGTTATCTCATTTATCACATTTACCGACATATAAGGGGTGTAGGTTATCTCATTTATCACATTTACCGACATACAAGGGGTGTAGGTTATCTCATTTATCACATTTGCCGACATACAAGAGGTGTAGGTTATCTCATTTATCACATTTACCGACATACAAGGGGTGTAGGTTATCTCATTTATCACATTTACTGATATACAAGGGGTGTAGGTTATCTCATTTATCACATTTACCGACATACAAGGGGTGTAGGTTATCTCATTTATCACATTTGCCGACATACAAGGGGTGTAGGTTATCTCATTTATCACATTTACTGACATACAAGGGGTGTAGGTTATCTCATTTATCACATTTAAAGACATACAAGGGGTGTAGGTTATCTCATTTATCACATTTACTGACATACAAGGGGTGTAGGTTATCTCATTTATCACATTTGCCGACATACAAGGGGTGTAGGTTATCTCATTTATCACATTTAAAGACATACAAGGGGTGTAGGTTATCTCATTTATCACATTTACTGACATACAAGGGATATAGGTTATCTCATTTATCACATATACCGACATACAAGGGGTGTAGGTTATCTCATATATCACATTTACTGACATACAAGGGGTGTAGGTTATCTCATTTATCACATTTACTGACATACAAGGGGTGTATGTTATCTCATTTATCACATTTACCGATATACAAAGGGTGCAGGTTATCTCATTTATCACATTTACCGACATACAAGGGGTGCAGGTTATCTCATTTATCACATTTACCGACATACAAGGGGTGCAGGTTATCTCATTTATCACATTTACCGACATACAAGGGGTGTATGTTATCTCATTTATCACATTTACAGACATACAAGGGGTTTAGGTTATCTCATTTATCTCATTTACCAACATACAAGGGGTGTAGGTTATCTCATTTATCACATTTACCGACATACAAGGGGTGTAGGTTATCTCATTTATCACATTTACCGACATACAAGGGGTGTAGGTTATCTCATTTATCTCATTTACCGACATACAAGGGGTGTAGGTTATCTCATTTATCACATTTACCGACATACAAGGGGTGCAGGCTGTCTCATTTATCACATTTACTGACATACAACGGGTGTATGTTATCTCATTTATCACGTTTACCGACACACAAGGGGTGTTGATTATCTCATTTATCACATTTACTGACATACAAGGGATGTAGGTTACCTCATTCATCACATATACCGACATACAAGGGGTGTAGGTTATCTCATGTATAACATTTACCGACATACAAGGGGTGCAGGTTATCTCATTTATCACATTTACCGACATACAAGGGGTGCAGGTTATCTCATTTATCACATTTACCGACATACAAGGGGTGTAGGTTATCTCATTTATCACATTTACCGACATACAAGGGGTGTTGGTTATCTCATTTATCACATTTACCGACATACAAGGGGTGCAGGTTATCTCATTTATCACATTTACTGACATACAAGGTTTCAGGTTACATCATTTATCGCATTTACCGACATACAAGGGGTTTAGGGTACCACATTTTTCACATTTACTGACATACAAGGATAGGCGGTGTCTGAGTGATTAGCGTGCGGGGCCAGCATTCATCACGCCATGGACAATGTCGATTCGTATCCTCACGCTACCACCTGCTATTTTTTAGTAACCGCCGAGTGGCTTAAGACTACTCACAGGCTGTCCAGAAGACCACCTATCATCCTGGATTCTAGAAGAAACAGTACAAGCGAATAAAAAAATGAGTTCCAGGGGGCAGCATGAGCCAAGCATAACTAGCGCCACTGTAAAGATTGCCTGCGCCATGACGGGCTTGGGCCGACCACCAGGCCCTGAACCTACCGGCGCTATAGGCTGAGATGTAAACAACAAAAATATTTTACCTCATTTATCACATTTACCGACATACAAGGGGTGTAGGGTACCTCATTTATCACATTTACCGACATACAAGGGGTGTAGGTTATCTCATTTATCACATTTACCGACATACAATGGGTGTAGGGTATCTCATTAATCACATTTACCGACATACAAGGGGTGTAGGTTATCTCATTTATCACATTTACCGACATACAAGGGGTGCAGGTTATCTCATAAATCTCATTTACCGAGATACAAGGGATGTAGGTTATCTCATTTATCACATTTACCGACATACAAGGGGTGCAGGTTATCTCATTTATCACGTTTACCGACATACAAGGGGTGTAAGTAATCTCATTTATCACATTTACCGACATACAAGGGGTGCAGGTTATCTCATAAATCTCATTTACCGAGATACAAGGGGTGCAGGTTATATCATTTATCACATCTACCGACATACAAGAGGTGTAAGTAATCTCATTTATCACATATACCGACATACAAGGGGTGCAGGTTATCTCATTTATCACATTTACCGACATACAAGGGGTGCAGGTTATCTCATTTATCACATTTACCGACATACAAGGGGTGTAGGTTATCTCATTTATCACATTTACCGACATACAAGGGTGTAGGTTATCTCATTTATCACATTTACCGAAATACAAAGGTGTAGGTTATCTCATTTATCACATTTACCGACATACAAAGGGTGCAGGTCTCATTTATCACATTTACTGACATACAAGGGGTGTATGTTATCTCATTTATCACATTTACCGACACACAAGGGGTGTTGGTTATCTCATTTATCACATTTACTGACATACAAGGGATGCAGGTTACCTCATTCATCACATATACCGACATACAAGGGGTGTAGGTTATATCATTTATCACATATACCGACATACAAGGGGTGTAGGTTATCTCATTTATCACATTTACCGACATACAAGGGGTGTAGGTTATCTCATTTATCACATTTACCGACATACAAGGGGTGCAGGTTATCTCATTTATCACATTTACCGACATAAAAGGGGTGCAGGTTATCTCATATATCACATTTACCTACATACAAGGGTGTAGGTTATCTCATTTATCCCATTTACCGACATACAAAGGGTGTAGGTTATCTCATTTATCCCATTTACCGACACACAAAGGGTGTAGGATATCTCATTTATCCCATTTACCGACATACAAAGGGTGTAGGTTATCTCATTTATCCCATTTACCGACATACTAAGGGTGTTGGTTATCTCATTTATCACATTTACCGACATACAAGGGGTGCAGGTTATCTCATTTATCACATTTACCGACATACAAGGGGTGCAGGTTATCTCATTTATCACATTTACCGACATACAAGGGGTGCAGGTTATCTCATTTATCACATTTACCGACATACAAAGGGTGCAGGTTATCTCATTTATCACATTTACCGAAATACAAGGGTGTAGGTTGTCTCATTTATCACATTTACCGACATACAAGGGTGCAGGTTATCTCATTTATCACATTTACCGACATACAACGGGTGTAGGTTATCTCATTTATAACATTTACCTACATTCAAGGTGTTCAGGTTATATAATTTATAACATTTAAAGACATACAAAGGGGTGCAGGTTATCTCATTTATCACATTAACCGACATACAAGGGGACCAGGTTATCTCATTTATCACATCTACCGACATACCTCATTTACCTCATTTACTGACATACAAAGCGTGCAGGAAGAAACTTTCATATTTCAAGCAATTTTCAAATTCAAAACATACGTCAACATTTACTTTTAAAAAGATAAAAAAAAAAAAAAAAAAAATTCAGGTGGAACATATCGCGATAGGCAGTCAACAAAGACACGGTACCGTGTCGCAATTCATCCACCTCTTGTTTGTAAACAAATCCCGCGCATGCGTAGATTGGATGGGATGTCTTAGGATACGTGGATGGCAGATGACACCACACCGGGTAGGGCACGTAGCAATGGGTTTAAGTTGGATAAGTTCAGGTTCAACAAAGACATGGGCAAGAATTGATTTACCAGCAGTAGTGGATGAGTGGAACAGACGTAGAAGTCGTGTGGTGAGCGCCAACACGATAGATACATTCAAGAAGAGGTTAGATAAGTTCTTGGATGGGAGGGGTATGGGGCGTTAGTTTGGTGCTGTGGTCTGGGCCAATGTCAATATAACTATATAGACATTAGTCTGGGCGGCATGTTGTGCTGTCTCGCGAGACCTCCTTCCTCCTCCTCCTCTTGCTGCGGGGGGAACCCGACGGGTGGGTGGGGGGGTGTCGAAGGAAGGAATAAATTAACGATCAATAATTATCGCTTAATTTTATAGATAATGACGCTTATTGAAGTAACTATTTAGCAACATGTATAAAAGTAATTGTAAGAATTATGCAGTCCCTTGTTGCCATGACAACGTTGACCACTTTTTTTTCTGTGATCGGTGATCGGAAGTTAGTTTGTGAAGTTCCGATCTCCACAGTCCGATTACCTTTTACAACGATGATCCAGTCTTTGCATTCCGATCGTCAAGTGCTGTTCCGATCAGATCGGAAGATCGGACGATCGGACTGATGATCGGAAGTGCCCAGCTCTGCAAAAAACCCTTAAGTTATTTTATATGAACCGCAAACGTGCCGATTTGCATCGATAATCTACCATATAAACACACGAAAGAACAATTTGTATATCAAATAGTATAGTCTGAATATACTCGAACGATTCATAACCTTTCAGATACCCATATTTCATCTCATTCAGGTACATAAAGTGACATCCGTCTCTGCAAGTGTCTTTACATAAGGAGTTTTGATGTGTTGCATGTAAACAGCACAGAGTAACAATATTCTAAATAGCCAAGCATAGCATTCAACAGTTACTATATACTATTTCATGTTATTTCGAATAATATATATATATATATATAAATATATATATATATATATATATATATATATATATATATATATATATATATATATATATATATATATATATATATATATATATATATATATATATATATATATATATATATATATATATATATATATATATATATATATATATATATATATATATATATATATATATATATATATATATATATATATATATATATATATATATATATATATATATATATATATATATATATATATATATATATATATATATATATATATATATATATATATATATATATATATATATATATATATATATATATATATATATATATATATATATATATATATATATATATATATATATATATATATATATATATATATATATATATATATATATATATATATATATATATATATATATATATATATATATATATATATATATATATATATATATATATATATATATATATATGTATATATATATATATATATATATATATATATATATATATATATATATATATATATATATATAATCATTATTTACATGCAGTAAATTATTAAGACGTCATTTACATGCACTTGCAGAGACAGATATCTTTTAATATACCTGAAATGAGCTATCAATCGATGAATTTGAAGAAAAAAATAGCTCGTTCGAGCATTATGTGACTATGTTACTTGCTACAAGTTAGTATTTTCGTGTGCTTGCATGTTAGTTATCGATGCAAGTGACAGTTGTTTTTTGTTCACATAAATATTCAAATATATTATTGAAAAATAAGCTTGAATGTCTATCACAACAGTTGATTTTCACGTATTCACGGACTAGAAATGAGCAGTTGCCACATTCATCAAAATTCCCGCTTTGTTGGTGGACAGACGGAATGAAACGGACTCTAGTAGTGGTGCAGTGTGCGGTCGGTGGTCAGTAGGACACTTTGATAACGTATGGTTATTACTAGACCCCTAAGAGTGTGTCTCTTTTCCTCCTCCACACAGGAGGGACGGCCCTCCTCTTGGCTGTTGAGCGGGGCAGTGCTGAGTGTGTGTCTGCCCTCATACCCTCCAGTGACCTTAACGCCAAGGACGAGGATGGCCGCACACCCTTCCACTTGGCTGCTCAGCGAGACAGTGCTGAGTGTGTGTTTGCACTCATACCCTCCAGTGACCTTAACGCCAAGGACGAGGATGGCCTCACACCCCTCCACTTGGCTGCTATGCGGGGCAGTGCTGAGTGTGTGTCTGCCCTCATACCCTCCAGTGACCTTAACGCCAAGGACGAGGATGGCCTCACACCCCTCCACTTAGCTGCTATGGTAGGCAGTGCTGAGTGTGTGTCTGCCCTCATACCCTCCAGTGACCTTAACGCCAAGGACAGGTATGGCCGCACACCCCTCCACTTGGCTGCTATGTGGGGCAGTGCTGAGTGTGTGTCTGCCCTCATACCCTCCAGTGACCTTGACGCCAAGGAAGAGGATGGCCGCACACCCTTCCACTTGGCTGCTATGGGGGGCAGTGCTGAGTGTGTGTCTGCCCTCATACCCTCCAGTGACCTTAACGCCAAGGACAGGTATGGCCGCACACCCCTCCACTTGGCTGCTATGCGGGGCAGTGCTGAGTGTGTGTCTGCCCTCATACCCTCCAGTGACCTTAACGCCAAGGACGAGGATGGCTGCACACCCTCCTCTTGGCTGCTATGGGGGCAGTGCTGAGTGTGTGTCTGCCTCATACCTCCAGTGACCTTAACGCCAAGGACAGGTATGGCTGCACACCCTCCACTTGGCTGTTGAGCGGGGCAGTGCTGAGTGTGTGTCTGCCCTCATACCCTCCATTGACCTTAACGCCAAGGACAGGTATGGCTGCACACCCTCCTCTTGGCTGCTGAGCGGGGCAG
>NC_066561.1:1652308-1677308 GCF_024679095.1 Eriocheir sinensis
TGATTTATATAACATCACTTCACACGGCATCTCTGGCTAAGAACATTGTGGACAAAAATTATGAAATTAAGCAAGAATTATAAAGAGGAATGTTAGTTGTTGAAAACCGGAGGTTGAGCGAGGTCGCGGATGTGCTCCTCAGTGAGTCTGAAGAGAGGGGGGGGGGGGGGGAGTTGGGCTGATGTTGCAAAACGGAGGAGGAGAGTAAAGAAGAATCTCCTTGTCGTCATCTGATCAACATCTGATCAAGAAAAAGAGGCAACTGAGATGAAAAAATAAGTTTCCCAGGCACCACACGGCAGTCAGATATCTCATTCAAGAATCACTAATGCTGGTAACATTGTTATGAACTTTGATGATGAGAGTAAAAGCAATGAAGCAGCTCAGAAATTAGAAAATGTAGAGTAACTTTGCACAAAAAGTGTGGGAAAATTAAGGCCAAAGATCATGATTTCTAACGTGCATAACGAGGAGACCGCAGATAAGATGATTGAGACGCGGTTAAACAGGAATGAATTCTTACTCTCGATCTATAGAGTTGAGAATAAAATCGAGAAGATTTTAAACAAGGGTGCTACTGATGTCACAATGCATTGTATCTTGAAATATAACCTAACTGTTATATTGATGCTTATTCACAAGCTTCATGACAAAATAAAACTAGAATATAACATTAATTTTGAAACATTAGAACCATCTATTAATGGCCGAAGAAATTCAGTGCATGGTAATTAGCTTACATGTTTTTTTTTTGTGTGTGTGTTCGCCTATAGCGCCGGTAGGCTTTCTTCAGGGGCCTGGTGGTCGGCCCAAGCCCGTCATGGTGCAGGCAATTTTTATAGTGGCGCCATTTATTCTTGGCTCATGCTGACCCCCGGAACTCATTCTTGATTCACTTGGACGGTTTCTTTTAGAGTCCGGGTTGATGGGTGGTCTTCAGGACAGCATGTGAGTAGTCTTAGGTCACTCGACGTTGACTGAAAAATCCCAGGTGGTAGCGTGCGGATTCAAACCCGCGTCGTCCAGAACCCACTCAGCCTCCGCCTACCCATATAGAGGCCTGCCCTTATACCAAGCAAAGCTTTTCAGGCAGAGTGTTAATAAAAAGCATAATGAACAAATCATAAGAAGAAAAAAACATAATATTGGAAAGGAGTATTATATAGAAACAATAAACAATAATTGAAAATACAAAATACCAAATTAAAATACAAATAGAGTAAAATACAAAACACCAAAGTAATATATTAAATAGTGTAAAATACAAAATACCAAAGTAATATATCAAATAGTGTAAAATACAAAATACCAAAGTAATATATTAAATAGTGTAAAATACAAAATACCAAAGTAATATATTAAATAGTGTAAAATACAAAATACCAAAGTAATATATCAAATAGTGTAAAATACAAAATACCAAAGTAATATATCAAATAGTGTAAAATACAAAATACCAAAGTAATATATTAAATAGTGTAAAATACAAAATACCAAAGAAATATATCAAATAGTGTAAAATACAAAATACCAAAGTAATATACAAAATACCAAAGTAAAATACAAAATACCAAAGTAAAATACAAATAGAGTAAAATACAAAATACCAAAGTAATATATCAAATAGTGTAAAATACAAAATACCAAAGTAAAATACAAAATACCAAAGTAAAATACCAAATGCCAAAGTAATATATCAAATAGTGTAAAATACAAAATACCAAAGTAAAGTACAAAATACCAAAGTAATATATCAAATAGTGTAAAATACAAAATACCAAAGTAATATACAAATCAGTGTAAGATACAAAATTCCAAAGTAATATACAAATTAGTGTAAAATACAAAATACCAAAGTAATATACAAAACAGTGTAAAATACAAAATACCAAAGTAATATACAAAACAGTGTAAAATACAAAATTCCAAAGTAATATACAAAACAGTGTAAAATACAAAATACCAAAGTACTATACAAATTAATGTAAAATACAAAATACCAAAGTAATATACAAATTAGTGTAAAATACAAAATACCAAAGTAATATACAAATTAGTGTAAAATACAAAATACCAAAGTAATATACATATTAGTGTAAAATACAAAATACCAAAGTAATATACAAATTAGTGTAAAATACAAAACACCAAAGTAATATATCACATAGTGTAAAATACAAAATTCAAAAGTAAAGTACAAAATACCAAAGTAATATACAAATCAGTGTAAGATACAAAATTCCAAAGTAATATACAAATTAGTGTAAAATACAAAATACCAAAGTAATATACAAATCAGTGTAAGATACAAAATACCAAAGTAATATACAAGTTAGTATAAAATACAAAATACCAAAGCAATATACAAAACAGTGTACAATACAAAATAGTGTAAGATACATATAAACAAATACAAAAGATGTAGACAGATAATAAAACAATATGTAGAATAGGACAGTACAGTACATCCCTTGCACAATACAAGCTTATGGGTAGGTTTTAAGTGAACTTTCAGATTCAAACTCGAATGAACATACAGGTAGAAGAACCTTTATAGAAGTATCAGTTTCAATGAGTTCTGGAATCAGACAGATACATAGGTATATTAGAGACAAGATTCATATTCTACTAGTTGAAATTGAAAATCATAATTTTAGCTATGTTCAGTAAGTATCCAGAATGTTTTCTTTTAGTTTTCTTTTGAAGATATTGAGGGAAGTAGCATTTTTTTTATATGTAGAACCTTCTTGTGTGTTTTCTTTTTGCAAAAAAGACATACAGACCAGTCAGTGGGTGATGACTGGGATCGTGATAAAACAGAAGTGGATGCCACTGATTTTTTTATCATCAAACTGACTGCTTTTGATAAACTTTTCCACGAATTTATTTTCCTTTTTGTGCACATGTCTGAGGTTTTCTTTGCTAGTAGATATTGCATAGCATTTTGAGTACAACTGAATGTCAGCAGTGGAAAGTGTGCCAAGATCTCCCTTCAAACGTTTATAAACATCATCCTGTTTACGTTCAAGTGTTTCAACAAGTTTCTGAATAGATGATACTGTGGGTCTTCTAAGATTTTCCCTGGAATCCAATTGACAAATAAGGCACTTATTGAAATCTGTATGACGTCTTCGCTTTTTAGCAGGCAAAAGGTCCAACCGTTCCTGATTTTCCTCGCTAGCCATTGTTTTCTCACAATCTGAAATACAAAAATATAGATTACTCATAGAAGAGGCAATCATAGATTTAACAACAAAACAAGAACAAAACATTAATGGACAGGATTCATATACAAACGTCGCTATATGATCAGTAACATGTATGGAGACATTTTACAAATGGGTAACTATCTATCTGAAAGCTTACTGCACTAATTTTTATTTAGACTTTAATCGTAAAATACGGTAAACAACACAACACTCATGTTTACATTCATTTCGCTATCAGTATTCAATGGATACCAATGCTATTAAGCAAGTACTCAGACTCGCGCCAGAGCAGCCCCCGAACTGCTCGGTGCGGTGTGACCATGGGAACTTTATACTCATTTCCCTCCTGTGGTAATAATAATGTATGTATCAAGCTTAATGTTTCACAGTGTATAGTAGGATAGTTGAGAAAGCTTTTAGAGCATTGAAATACAGGCATTCATTATTATAGAAAGAAAGATATACTATCATAAAATCCTAATAACAAGAAAAAAAAATTTTTTTTGCTTATGTGCTTACATTTAATGTAATATCCTAATTACTTGTGAAGTATTACACTAATTCTATACATATGTACTTAAAAAACATCTCATTACGGACATTATGATATGTAAAACATTCTTGTTTTGTTGAAAATAACTGCTGTATTGTAAAAACTGTGAAATGACTATGCGGTATTATTTTTTTTCGTCTGGAGATAAAATGGTATACAGTTTTTAAATGATACCACAATCTGAATCCACTAACTACCTGGGGTGTTCTGAAGGGCCTATTCTACCACTTTGTATAGTCAAACCTTTTCTATAGGGTATGTTGAACGAATCTAAATTTTGGTTGTGTCTGATGCTGGACTAGAAGTCCTCCCAGCACATATTTATTCAAGACAGATCGGTAATAATAAATCTGGCAGTATGTGACAGCAACGTCCACAAGAGTGTATGGGAAATGCAGAATCAGTAAATCAGATCGAGCAGCTAAGTTCCTCTCAGCAACAACCCATTTTTTTCATAATGCAGTTTCTACTAGAGCCTGCGATCTTCAAAAACCCAGCACTGTATTTGGTGTTGACATTTATTACCACAATGAGTGCATGGTTAAGCAAATATATGTACATGTATGGGTCACAGTCCAAAGGCCCACAATGTCTCCTAAACAACAAGCATAGAATAGGATTGCACCTGAATTAAAACGAGAGTTAATGACTGGATATGTTATGAACTGAGTGAAATCGGAGTCATCTCAATAGTATATAGATAATACTTATAATTCTCGCCTTTGGGATGCTACTATTGTCCCTGTTAATCATACACATATCTGTACATCACAATATTCAAGGAGATGCAATAAACTCCACAGACCCCATAAATGCAAGTGCTAACATCATCAGAAAACCTCCTGATGGTTATGATCTTGGTCTCGAAGACAGACTTTGTGATGCCGAAGACCTTCATCATGCGTGCAGTAATATGTGTATCCATGGTCCGACAGACTCTGCATTCATGACATGTATGGGTGTTCGTTTTCGTCCATGATGGTGTATGTAAATCATTGCTTATAAAGCGACCGGGTTTCTCGACATTTTTTATTTAAGATAAACTGAGCTTTTAGCAAAAGAACGAGATGCCTCAAACTACATGCTGTACACAATTCTCTGCTTCATGCATGATGGTTATGGTGGACCGTTTCATAATTTTGGAAGCATTCAGACTACCAAAGAACTTTAGAATGGGACCAGGGATACGCCTATCACTGCATGCAAGTTAAAAGTCTTGGGCATCACAAAATCTGACCGAGTCCAAGATCATAATCATCAAAAGGTTTTCTGATGATGCTAGCACCTACATTTATGGGGTCTGAGGAGTTTATTGAATCTCATAGAGCATGTGATGTACAGATATATGTATGATAAACCATAACTGATTTAGCTTTGTCTTGTGGATAGGTTAAGTCGGTACCATTTCTGAACTGATTCACAGGGACAATCGTAGCATCTCTATTGCGAGAATTATAAGACTAGTATTATCTACACTATTGAGATGGTCTCTGATTCCATTAAGTTCATAACATGTTCCATCCATCAGCCCTCGTTCTAAAGGGGTACATTCATCCTTAGCAGGTATCACCACCGCTAGAGCCATAGAGTCCACGAATCTGGAACTATTCTTTCAATTATCGTAAATTATCTGCGTTTCTCTGGGACTTTGCAACAATTACACTTCAATATAATAAGTGACTCTATTGTTAATAAAATGTAGCTCATCATTATCGTTGTTTTATCTATTTTGTAAACGAGAAAGTATAAATGATGTCCTGAGCCTCTCCTCATCCACAATCGTTCTTGAGTGAAAGACTTGTGAAATGAAGCAGAAATAAGCTTTTTAAATATATATATACATATATATATATATATATATATATATATATATATATATATATATATATATATATATATATATATATATATATATATATATACTTTATATGCTGAGTATCTGCTTTGGATGCATCAGTGTCGCCTTCGGCGGAATTTATCAAAAATATGTGGGCGCCAGGCATCTCGGCAGAAAGCGACCTCCTTTGTTTTTTGTCCGTGTGCGACATTGGCTTCCGTCAATAATGTTTCCCTTCACCAACAACTCCCAGACTTAAACGCCACCACCTTTGACCTTCCCACGCTCCTGGTAGTGGCAGACGTCCACCCAAGGTCTTGGTTCATCTCAAACAACAACCAGCAGTCACTTGAGGGCGGGGTATAATAAGCCGGGAGCGAAAGCCTTTCTATTGTTGTGAAGGAGAAGGTTGTCCAGATGGCTGACGCCCTAATGTTTTTGATACATTTCGCCAAAGGCGACACTGATACACCAACGGCAGGTACTCAGTAAATATTGTAATGTAAATAGAATAACTCTAAAGAGCCCATTCCTGCTTGATTTCGCAGATCTTTCATGCAATAACGATTTTGGATGAGGAGAGGCTGCCGGACAGCATTTATATTTTCTCTCGTTTACCAGAAAAAAAAGAATGATCGGCTACATAATTATTAACAATAGTGTCAGTTATTATATTGAAGTGTAATTGTTGCAAGGTCCAGAGAAACACAAGTAAATTACGATAATTGAAAGAATAGCTCAAGCTTCGTGGGCCCTGTGACCCAAAACCCACTGGCTGGCACTTTGGAATATACCTCATTCAGGTACAGTCCTTTTCCATACATGTTGTTAAGGAGGCATTGTGGGCCCATAGACTATGACTACTTGTATATGTGCTTAACCATGCACTCATTGTGGTAATAAATGTCAGCACCAAATACAGTATTTTTTATTTTTTTTTAAGATCGCGGGTTCTAGTAAAAACTGCATTATGATAAAAGAGTTTGTTGCTTAGAGGAACTTAGCTGCTCAATCTGATTCACTGATTCTGTACTTCCCATACGGTCTCCTGTGGACGCTGCTGTCACAGATAATGCCAGGTATATTATAGTACCGATCTGTCTTGAATAAATATTTGCTGGGAGGACTTCTAAGTGTTTAAATACGAGACGACGTATGACCAAGATATTCTGAGCCACTTGAATCCAATGTTTTTAAGCACTTTTTTTTTGTATGTATCCTGTCTGTCCATTGTGTACATTTTGTTTCAATTATTATTGAGATGTTATACAAAACTGTCACGAGTTCAGAAGTCAGTTTTTTTTCACCATATCACCTCGAATGTTACTTCGGTCAAGAATTCTTTTTCGGCCATTTTCAATTCTAAATATTTTTTCCGTTTAATTTCCCTGACACATTATGCATAAGTCTTTGTCAACATAGTTTATTCAGCCAGGTAAGGCGTCAATTCAACATGCTTCATCTTGATGGTATATTGCTGCTTTACTTTATTCTACTTGAATGTTCATCGGGACATCACTAAGCACCTAAAAGAATATATTCTGTGCATGTCTGTAGTGAAAACCAAAATCACCTTTAATAATTATTGCGTGATAAGTGTATATGGCATTGCACACATTATGTAAATACGCATCAAATGTAAGGCAGCTTAATATAACCTGTCCCAACCCTTACGCCCAAGGAAAACCCACTTTACTTGTGATTTCTATATAATTTTGTTACATATCAAACGCACAAGGGAGGCGGTGGCTGAGTGGTTAGCGTGTGGGCAGTGCATTCACCACGCCATGGACAACGACGTTTTGAATCCCTACGCTACCACCTGGGATTTTTCAGTCACCGCCGAGTGGCCTAAGACTACCCACGTGCTGTCCAGAAGACCACCCGTCAACCCAGACTTACGAAGAAACCGTCCAGTGAATCAAGAATGAGTTCCGGGGGGCAGCATGAGCCAAGCATAACTGGCGCCACTATAAAAAAAATTGCCTGCGCCTTGACGGGCTTGGGCCGACCACCTGGCCCCTGAAGAAAGCCTACCGGCGCTACTGGCGGAGATGTAAAACAAAAAAGTACAAAAAAGCAAGTGCAAACTGCTTGCAGTTTTTGCACTGCAGGGGATTATGTTTACACACGTGGGAATATTCTAGGATGCCAGACGTGTGATTTTTTTTTCAGAAAAATAATTGAATAAATATTTAACTTACAGTAGTTATTATGTTAATATTTCTTATTCAAAAGGGAACATGTGAAGTTTTGATCCAAGTTTCATTGATTTGGATGCATATTTGACAAAGGGACACTCATTCCAAGTGTTGTCATAAAATTCCACAGACTTCCAACAAATTTGGTGTCAGATTCCCACACTGACCGTAAAACCGTAACAAATGGCATTGTTTTCTGTTCTTCTACATCATTGCTATTAGACAATGTGACATTAAAGTCTTTTAATATAAAATCTGATGAAATATGGATGAAAAACGGGAACGCACTATCAAAAATTTCTCATGAGCAAAAATATTCTTTCACATCCAGTAGTTACATAACTTACCAGCTTTGAAAGTTGTACCCACGCCTTTTTGGAGTGTTTTGACACATATTCAAAAGAAATGGATAGTGTTTCTCTAAAAGAGAGATGTACACAAATCACCCCTAGAACCAGGACATATAATTATTATCGCATTATGAAAATAATAATGATAATGATAATGTTAAAAATAATTAATCTTATTATTATTATTATTATTATTATTATTATTATTATTATTATTATTATTACTTGTATTGTTACTATTATCATTATTGTAATTTCTATTTATATTACTATAATTATATCCTTTATAAACTTTCACCTCAGGTGAGTTGTCGTGTTATTGCCAGTAATTACTAACTCATTTGATGGTTTTGTGACTGTGAATATTAAGTTGTGCGTGTTTTTCTCCCCAACACACACACACACACACACACAGACACTGTTGCCGGAGCTCATACGCAGCGTAATGGAAGGAGACGAGGGCAGGGCCACGGTGCTCCTCGCCAGGGGAGGAGACCCCAAGGTGACCGTCCCCTCTAACAGACGTGGGTCGTGGTGCCTGGTGGCCCTGGCTGCCTTGTGGGGCCGCGGCCACCTCCTGCCCTGCCTGCTGAGGGCGGGGCTCAGCGTGGAGGGCCGCGGCAGCGACGACCGAACACCACTGATGCTGGCTGCCTGGCAGGGCCACACGAGAACGGTGCAGGACCTGCTGACCCTTGGCGCAGACCCGCTGGCTGCAGATAAAGCAGGTGAGGTGTGGTGCGGTTGTGGTATGGGTTGTGCTGGTGGTAGTGGTTGTGGTGGTGCTGTTGTGGATTGTGCTAATGGTATTTATGTTGATAGTGATATTGGTGGTGGTTGTTGTGTGGATGGTGGTGGGGATGGTGGGGATGGTGTTGAGGGGGTAATGGTTATAGTGTTGCTGCTGCTGGTGGCCGTGGCAACGGTATTTATGTTGGTTGTGATATTGCTGGTGGTGGGTATAACATTGTGGTTGAATTCTGTCCCTCACTCGCCTCCTTCTCCTTCCCCTCCTTTATTTCCCTCCCTTCCTCCTTCATCCCACCAAATCCATCCGTTCTCCCTCCTTCTACTCTTGCCTCTCCCTTCCCTCCATCTTCCCGTTTTTTACTTACTTTCACTCCATCTTTTCTCTCCGTCCCCCTTTTCTTATCTTCCTTCCTCTAGCCTGACATCGATTGTTTGTAAGTTAATGGAGACTATCATTCGAGGCAATATGGTGAAGTTCTTCGAAGAAAATAATATGATAAATTATTCGCGACATGGTGTCCGTAGCAAACCTTCGTGTTTAACTAACTTACTTTATATTTTTCATTATATTTTTTGAGGTGAAAGCAGATCAGTAGATATTATATATCTGGATTTTCAAAAGGCATTTGATAAGGTCCCCCACAAACGATTGCTCAGCAAACTATTGGCGCACGGTATCTCAGGTATCGTTCACAATTGGCTTGTGGACTGGCTCTCTGAGCGGAAACAGAGAGTAGTTCAAAACGGTGTTTCATCTTAGGCTACGTCCGCACTAGGCAGCGGAACGCTGCTTCTGTTTTTCGCTGCCGCTGCCTGTGCTATCTGCATTAGGCTGTTTTTCGCTGCCGCTGCCTGTGCTATCTGCAGCTATTTTTCGCTGCTCGCAGTGTTTCGCTGCCGCTGCCTTTTGGTTTCAGAGTGCTCCTGACTACGGTCGAATGCGGTTGTGTTGCAGTGCTATTAAATATGAAAACTTTGACGAAAAAAGTGGCAATTGCGTACTTGTTGCGTAAGAAACAACAAGAAAAAAAGAAAAAAAATATTGGGTTCATCCTCTTTTCCAAAACAAAACAAGAAAAGGAGCATTTTATAATTTAATTAAAGAACTAAAGGATGACGATGCAAAATATTTTAATTATTATAGAATGTCTAAGGCATCATATAATGAACTTTTACATCGTTTAGGTCCAGCACTTCAACGACAAGACACAAAGTTCAGAAATGCCTTGACGCCAGATGAGCAACTGACCATAGCAATCAGGTAAGTTATATGTTTATATTAATGAATTTTGTTATATTTTCAGAATTGAGCTCAAATTTTATTTTTGTAAGTTTTTAATGATGTCACATTATTTATTTTAAGATATATATTTATATTTATATTTGTAATTAAATATTTCGTATAGTAGAGTTGATTTAACGGTTAATATACTCACACAAAACAATAGCACTACAGCAACCAAAACACGGGGGAATTAAAATTCAATACAAAGGTATGAAATATATTCAGAAAATAATAGGAAACTATATATATCCATTCTTTAAATAAAAAAAGCAATTGTTAATTCTGCTAGTATATTATATTGTATTCAGAAAACAATATACAAAATCATAATATTCCTATTGTGAAAGAGGAAAATCATGTACCTTCTGCATTTACATAATGCAGTGGGAAAAATTGTCATAATTTATAATTCAACAAGGCTTGATGTATCTGAATAAATCGAGTCAACAGGTGAAGGAACAGGCTGAAGTGTTGTCTGGGGACATGTTTGATAAGCGCTGCGATGCATAGGTAGCGCACTGCTCATAGAATCAGGTATGACATTTTGCGTAGGAGGCTGCAAGGTGAAACTTTGATTGGTGAAGCTGCTCGAAGCCTGTTGACCTGAGAAGTAGACAGGATTCTGATGCCCTTTCCTTCTCTTGATTGAGAGCAGGGCCTCAATAGCACTATGTTGCCATTCCAGTACTTCATCTGCAGTTAAAGTTTGAAGTGAGGGTTCAATACCCTTCATAAAAGCCATATGCGTGCTTTGCTCCTCATGCGTGTCCAATTTCTGAAGAAGTTCATGTTCAAATGTGGAAATTTTGCTACGTTTATTTCTCTGGGCTGAAGGTTTCTTTTCATGTAGTGAGCTTATTGATGACATGTCTGTTGGTGATTCTCCCTGACGGTCTTCATCATTTTCCATTGATGATGTTGTCTGGACTGTTTCTCCAATTGCTTTCAAAAATTCCAGATGTTGGGAATAAGCATAGGGTTTTTTACTACTGTACCCTGAACCAGAAGCAGCATTTTTTTCAATTCTTATTTGTTTCAAATATTTCTCTCTGACGTTCTTCCATTTCATTTGAAGGGATTTACCTGCGGAAAAAATAGCATAAATAAGTAGTGTTTTTCATAGTTATGTATAGCATATATCATAATTTTCTAATAAGTTTAAATACGGAAGCCCTTCTCTACGAATCATGGATTTTTTTGTAGATTAATTTTCGTGTGCCACTTGCTAATAAGCAATACATTTTTTTCAGATATCTGGCGACTGGATCCTCAACGACAGATCTGCAGTACAGTTTTCCGAGTTGGGAAACAAACAATTAGTGATTGCATAAGAGACGTGTGTTGGGCTATCTGGACAATACTACATAATGAAGAAATTCCAACGCCTAGCGAGGTAGGGTGGAACAAAATTGTTGAAAATTTAATGAAAATGCTAACTTCCCGAATTGCCTCGGCGCAATCGACGGAAAACATATCAGAGTTATTAAGCCCAAACACAGCGGATCACTATACCATAATTACAAGCACTACTTTTCCATTGTTTTGTTAGCTGTTTGTGACAGCGATTATTTATTTACATACGTAGATATAGGGTCATACGGAAAAGAATGTGACTCGAATATCTTCAAGCAATCTACATTTTACAAATCTATTCAAAATAACACTCTGAACACTCCGCCTGGACAAAATGAAGCCCTTCCGCATATGTTTGTTGGAGATGAGGCTTTTGGTCTTTCTTCCTCTGTTTTGAGACCTTATGCAGGAAATTACCTACAACCTAAAAAAAGAATATTCAATTATCGCCTGTCCAGAGCGAGAAGGTACGTTGAATGTACCTTTGGCATTCTTTCAAATAAATGGAGGATATTTCATACGCCGATGAATGTTGGCCTCAATGCTGCAATTGACATAACAAAGGCTTGCTGCGTGTTACATAATTTTGTACGAAGACGTGATGGATTCAATCGTGAGGATACCGCTATCAGGGGAAACGTTCAAGGTATTGCTCCTGTGCCACCATGCGGCGCAGCCCGTGGAGGGAGAGCTGCCAACAACATAAGAGATAACTTTGCAGACTATTTCACTAGCTATCAGGGTTCTGTTTCCTGGCAGAATGATATGATATAATTTTGAAACTGCGATACATCGCACTCATGATAATGATGAATGGTTGAATGAATATATATATATATATATATATATATATATATATATATATATATATATATATATATATATATATATATATATATATATATATATATTGGTTTTCCATTACCTGTACATTGATTGGAGCTATAGATTAAATTATTTACCAAGGTATAGTACATTGTTTGTAGTTATAATTCAAATTTTATTTACGTAGTTATGTCCTTAGTAGCTTTATTATTTGTAGTTACATTTCAAACTTTATATACCTAGGTATGTCCTTAGGTACTTTGTTTGTAGCAACAGATGAAACTTTATTTACCTATGTAGCCATGTTTTCATTAATGTATTGAAATACCTAACCATTGTGAAATAAATCTATGTTACTTACATTTTGCTATCATTTCCTTGTTGTCCAAATCATTGAAGCCAATAATTAGTTCTTCGCATATTTCTCTCCAGGCTTCCTTCTTGAGATTTTTATCTTTATAATTCTCTGAAGAAATATCCCAGATGCAATTTCTTGCTTGAACTAATTCAATAAGCCGTTCTATATTTACTTCCACTCCACACGACATTATCTGAAAAGATAAACAAAACTTTTAAAATCTGTTATTTCCACAAGAAAATTAATATAGGTGTATCTCCATAGATTGTGAAGCTAACATGTTATTTTAAAAAACAAATGCAAACTTTATTGAATTATCAGAATAGGTTTGATAATCACTTAAAAAGTTATTAACCACAAACAGCCGTATTTTAATCACAAGCAGCCCCTTTGCAGCCAAATGGCTGCATACTTTTTGTTTAGAGTACTTCCTCTATTGCATGGTGTCCTAGCTGAGGCTATCTTACAGCAAAGGAAGATATTGGTGGCTTGTTTCAGGATGATCCTTCTACCACTCCAAACTTGTAAGTGAAAAATGCAGGCTTCTTCACGAAGTGTAGGTTTCCCGAGTTTCAAGTTTATCAGCGAAATGACCTACAATGACCTTATTTGAACTTTAATTTGATCTTTGGTAAAAAAATCCTGCATAGTGAGAAATGTAGGCCTCTTCAAGAAATATATGTTCCTCGAGTTTGAAGCCGATAGGAGAAATACTAAAAATTGACCTTATTTGACCTTTTTTGACCTTCTGATTGGTCAAAGGTCACCAAAATTATCACTATAACATTCCTTGGGTCATGACCTTTCCATCGATACCTCATATGTCCAGGTGGGTTGTCTTGGGGCGGAGGAGATAGGGCACAGACAGACAGACAGACACACACACACACACACACACACACACACACAGACAGACAGTACGAAAATTTATATATAGATTAACATAAAAAAAAAAAAATATTCAGTTAATATTTCATGGCGTACAGGGATATTTCACTTACGATAGAACAACTCGCAGCACCTTCCTCCATCACTGCTTGAAACTGACTGAGCGCTGCCGCAGCGGTCTCTAGGTAGTGCAGACAGCTCCATAGAAATGCATATACCACCTAAACAGAAGCAGCGCAACGCTGCTTCTGTTTCTGTAGGAACGCTGCTCGTGTCGAGGCAGCGTTTCGCTGCTTGTATGAAGCAGCGGCTAGTGCGTACAGCTCCATGGGATTACATGTATGACCAACACTCAGGCAGCGGCAGCGAAAAACAGAAGCAGCGTTCCGCTGCCTAGTGCGGACGTAGCCTTATAACTGGCTCGATGTCAGAAGCGGCGTACCTCAAGGTCAGTGCTTGGTCCCATGCTCCTCTTAATTTATGCTAATGATATCGATGATGGGCTCACTTGTAAAATATCAAAATTTGGTGATGACACAAAAATCGCTAGTTAGGTAGTTACGATACTCTACGAAGAAGCATTACAATCGGATCTAGATCGACTTGCACGTTGGGCCAGTCAATGACAAATGAAATTTAACGTTAACAAATGTAAAGTGTTGCACATCGGAAACAATAACAATCGCGTTCAGTACGTAATGAATGGTAATAGTAGTTGTATTAGTAGTAGTTTCTGTAGTAGTAGTAGCAGCAGTGGTAGTAGTAGTAGTACTAGTAGTAGTACTAGTAGTAGTAGTAGCAGTAGCAGTAGTAGTAGTAGTAGTAGTCGTAGTAGTAGTAGTAGTTGTAGTAGTAGTAGTAGTAGTGTTGTGTCAATTATAAATATCGTGAAACACACGGGCAGACCAACTGAAGATGGACTGGCGGGTGGCGACTACCGCACTACCGCACACTTTCTGAAAATACCGCACTACCGCGGACCGCACTAAAAAATCCTGCGGCATCTTTTGCGTTACTTAGAAAACCATCGAAGACATTTGCAGCACGACATGCTCACAGATGTCTTTTTTTACAGTGAATCAGACTCAATCAGTCAATCGGTATCAGTCATCAGAATCAGTGATTCAATCATTCTGACTTCAGTTATTGTTCAAAATTAAATACTAAATCAATAACTCAGAACAAATCGGTTCGTCAGTCAACCCAAGGCGGCGCGCCATGACTGCCTCTGACGATGACTGTACATGGCCATGTATAACAGTACAAGCAATTAGCAGTAACATGATCGCCGCTCAGTCTCATGTCCCGTACAAATTTTTCTTTGATGCATAACATAGACCATAGTACACACTATATCTGTTTTTAACTTCATTGTAACTTCTCTATTTTATCATTATCTCTCTCTCTCTCTCTCTCTCTCTCTCTCTCTCTCTCTCTCTCTCTCTCCAATGTAGCCAAGATCAATATAGTTTGATTATAGATATAATTATAATAATAATGATAATAATAATTATAATAATAATAATAATAATAATAATAATAATAATAATAATAATAATAATAATAATAATAACACTGGCCAACAACAAAAAAATTCAAAAGGCACGGGATGTTAGAACGTTTTTAGGGTAAATCAGGGTCGCTGAATCCGAAAATGCATTTACTTTTGTTGAATTGGCTCTACTTTTAAAGATATTGGACATCAAAAAATTTAAGTAGTTGTATTCATGTATTTGGGAGATTTTCAGACTGCAAAAGTGAAGCTTTACACACAAGGACAGCTGAATGACATGGTTAGAGATCTAGCTTTGTCAAAAGAGGCAGCTGAGATTTTGGCCTCCCGTCTCAGTGAGCACCGTGTTCTTGACTCTGACGCTAAGATAACATTTACTGTAACAGAGACGAGGAACTTATTCGTTATTTCAGTGAAGAAGACGACTTTGTATTTTGCAACAACATCCAAGACCTTCTTTCAGCAATGGGACTGCCCAAGTACAATCCAGATGAGTGCCGTTTATTCATTGACTGCTCTAAACGAAGTCTGAAGTGTGTATTGTTGCACAATGGTGGCAAGTGTTGTGTCCCAATTGGCCATTCAGTAATATCGAAAGAGCACTACACGAGTGTAAAAATGGTTTTACAAAAACTGTGGTATGATGAACATAAATGGATCATATGCGTGAATTAAAAATGGTTATTTTTTTGTTAGGACAGCAAAGTGGTTATACCAAGTACCCATGTTCAATTTGTCTATGGGACAGCAGAGCCAACAATCAGCACTGGGAAAAGAAAGATTTGCCCATTCGTGAGGAGCTTGTTGTGGGGGAGAAAAATTTCATAAATGAACCGCTGGTTAACCGTGATCGAATCATCCTGCCTCCACTACATACCAAGTTGGGCCTAATGAAACAATTTGTGAAAGCATTAGATCAAGATGGTCCATGCTTCAGTTACATCTGCTCAGAATTTCCTGGTCTGAGTAATGAGAAACTGAAGGCAGGAATTTTTGATGGGCCACAAATTAGAAAGCTGATCAAGGATGAAAATTTTGTCTCCCACTTGACTGAGCCTGAGGCTGCCGCGTGGTCTTCTTTTGTCGCAGTTGTGAAAAGCTTCTTGGGCAAAAAGAAATCAAGTAGCTACCAGGAACTAGTCGAAGTGATGCTAAAACACTTCCAAGCTCTGGGAACAAGAATGAGTATCAAAATCCACTATCTGTTTAGCCATTTAGACAGATTCCCTGAAAACCTTGGTGATGTAAGCGAAGAACAGGGAGAACGTTTCCACCAAGACATCAAGACTATGGAGAAGCGGTACCAAGGCCGATGGAACGCCCACATGATGTCCGATTACTGCTGGAGCCTTATGCGTCATTGTACTTGGGAAACTCAAAAAAGGAAGTCATGTAAGAGAAGCTTCCTTCAGATGAAGCAAAGTACAGTGACCTGGACAGCTTGCGAGATTGATCTTGCGAGACAGTATGTTGACTAGCTTAAATGATATATTTTCCTTGTTTACTTTGGGTGTGAAATTTCATTGGAAATCATATTTTAATTTTATAATGTTTCATTAATCTCTTGTATTAAATGAGGATACTACTGGAAAATGTTGTGGCTCTTCTTCGTTCAGTGTTCAAATAGTAGCATACTGTAAGTAAATACCACATTTTAAGTATTCATATATAATCGGAAAACTTAAATGAAAGTGATACATTTATTCGACAGTTTGATTATCAATTAATAGCCTAAATATCATAATAAATGTGGTTTTGTTGAAATATTCATGTACCAGTAAAACGGTAATCCAATTAGTATCATTGTGTACGGATTCGCAGATACGAAAAACGCATTTCAGCAATATCTCAAAAACTAGAGCCAACTGGACAAAACTAATGTAATTTTCGAATTCAGCGAACCCAATATTCCCCCAAAATGGTCTCACCTTATATGCCCCCCAAAAATTTGTTGGGCAGTGTAATAACACACACACACACACACACACACACACACACACACACACATAATAATAATAATAATAATAATAATAATAATAATAATAATAATAATAATAGTACCTATTATTATTATTATTATTATTATTATTATTATTATTATTAATAATAATATTATTATTATTATTATTATTATTATTATTATTATTATTATTATTATTATTATTATTATTATTATTATTATTATTATTATTATTATTATTATTATTATTATTATTATTATTATTAATCTCATTCATCTAGGTGAGGTGAGGAAGGGAGGAAGGAAAGGTGAGGTGTGAATTTAATATAAATGCATTTCTGTTTTCGGTGTAAGAATAATTATATTAATACATAACATGACTGACATAAATTATTCAACATCTATTTCTAATTGAAAGTAGGTATACGGTCCCTGAAAGTCAAGATCAAGACCAAGATTGCCCAATGCCCACCAAACGTAGCGTCCTCGTGTGATTGGTGCATGTCATGTTCCCACAGCAGCTCAGCGAAAGTCACCGCCCGAAGGTCTGGGTCCCGAGCAAAATCGTTCCCGTGAGTTACCGGTTTTAGTTCGTGATTGCGTGAAGATCAACTGAATATTTTCAGTGATATATTTGTATACAAAAAACCCTTAAGTTGTTTAATATGAACCACAAACGTGCCGATTTGCATCGATAATCTACCACATAAGCACACGAAAGAACAATTTGTAAATCAAATATTATAGTCTGAATATACTCGAACGATTCATAACCTTTCAGATACCCATATTTCATCTCATTCAGGTACATAAAGTGACATCCGTCTCTGCAAGTGTCTTTACATAAGGAATTTTGATGTGTTGCATGTAAACAGCACGAGTAGCCTAATGTTATAAATAGCCTAGCATCGCATTCAACAGTTACTATATACTATTTCATGTTATTTCGAATAAAAATAATATATATATATATATATATATATATATATATATATATATATATATATATATATATATATATATATATATATATATATATATATATTATTTACATGCAGTAAATTATTAAGATAACCTTTACATGCACTTGCAGAGACAGATGTCTTTCAAATGAGCTATCAGTCAATGAATCTGAAAAAAATAGCTCGTTCGAGCATCATGTGACTATGTTACTTGATACAAGTTAGTCTTTTCGTGTGCTTGCATGTTAGTTATCGATGCAAGTGACAGTTGTTTTTTGTTCACATAAATATTCAAATATATTATTGAAAAATAAGCTTGAATGTCTATCACAACAGTTGATTTTCACGTATTCACGAACTAGAAATGCGCAGTTGCCACATCCATCAAAATTCCCGCTTTGTTGGTGGACAGACGGAATGAAACGGACTCTAGTAGTGGTGCAGTGTGCGGTCGGTGGTCAGTAGGACACTTTGATAACGTATGGTTATTACTAGACCCTGAAGAGTGTGTGTCTCTTCCCCTCCCCCACTTAGGAATGACGGCCCTCCTCTTGGCTGCTGAGCGGGGCAGTGCTGAGTGTGTGTCTGCCCTCATACCCTCCAGTGACCTTAACGCCAAGGACGAGGATGGCCGCACACCCCTCCACTTGGCTGCTGAGCGGGGCAGTGCTGAGTGTGTGTCTGCCCTCATACCCTCCAGTGACCTTAACGCCAAGGACGAGGATGGCCGCACACCCCTCCACTTGGCTGCTATGGGGGGCAGTGCTGAGTGTGTGTCTGTCCTCATACCCTCCAGTGACCTTAACGCCAAGGACAAGCATGGCCGCACACCCCTCCACTTAGCTGCTGAGCGGAGCAATGCTGAGTGTGTGTCTGCCCTCATACCCTCCAGTGACCTTAATGCCAAGGACAAGGATGGCCGCACACCCCTCCACTTGGCTGCTGAGCGGGGCAATGCTGAGTGTGTGTCTGCCCTCATACCCTCCAGTGACCTTAACGCCAAGGACAAGGATGGCCGCACACCCCTCCACTTGGCTGCTGAGCGGGGCAGTGGTGAGTGTCTGTCTGCCCTCATACCCTCCAGTAACCTTAACGCCAAGGACAAGGATGGCCGCACACCCCTCCTCTTGGCTGCTGAGCGGGGCAGTGCTGAGTGTGTGTCTGCCCTCACACCCTCCAGTGACCTTAACGCCAAGGACAGGTACGACCGCACACCCCTCCTCTTGGCTGCTGAGCGGGGCAGTGCTGAGTGTGTGTCTGCCCTCATACCCTCCAGTGACCTTAACGCCAAGGACGAGGATGGCCGCACACCCCTCCATTTGGCTGCAATGCGGGGCAGTGCTGAGTGTGTGTCTGCCCTCATACCCTCCAGTGACCTTAACGCCAAGGACGAGGATGGCCGCACACCCCTCCATTTGGCTGCTATGCGGGGCAGTGCTGAGTGTGTGTCTGCCCTCAAAGCCTTCAGTGACTTTAATGCCCAGGATGAGAATGGCCGCACACCCCTCCACTTGGCTGCGGAGGAAGGGCATCTGAAGGTGATCCAGCGGCTGACGGAGAAGGACGTGACGGCCCTCACCATCAGGGACGAGGAAGGAAGAACCCCTCTGGACGTGGCCACGATGAGCGGCAACACTGAGGTGGAGGAATGGCTGGGGAAGAGGAGCGGCGCGGTGCACCTGGACGCCGCCCGCTGCCTGCACCTCATGGTGAGTACTGGCGGGAGGGTGGCGGCGCTGTTGTTGTTGTTGTTGGTGGTGGTGGTGGTGGTGGTGTTAGTGTTGTTGATGTTGTTGTTGTGGCTGTTGTTGTATTTTTTTTCTCTTTTTTTCTTTTACTATTACTTTCATTACTATTATTACTATTATTATTATTGGTTTTATTAAAATTATTATTATTATTATTATTATTATTATTATTATTATTATTATTATTATTATTATTATTATTATTATTATTATTATTATTATTATTATTATTATTATTATTATTATTATTATTATTAAATTATTATTATTATTATTATTATTATTATTATTATTATTATTATTATTAAATTATTATTATTATTATTATTATTATTATTATTATTATTATTATTATTATTATAAGTAGTAGTAGTAGTATCAATAATAATAATAATAATAATAATAATAATAATAATAATAATAATAATAATTATGATTATTATTATTATTATTATTATTATTATTATTATTATTATTATTATTATTATTTTTTTTTTTACATTATATTATTATTGGTAGTAGTAGTAGTAGTAGTAGTAGTAGTAGTAGTGTTATTATTATTATTATTATTATTATTATTATTATTATTACTATTATTATTATTATCATTAATAATATTATATTTTTATTTGCATATCCTTTAATGATTATTTATATATTTCTTCTCTATTTCGTTCACTGATATCTAATGCAGCCATTTTATCCTCTGTACTAGCCACAGGTTCGTTGGCTGGCGTACGAGAGCCAGGCGCCCGTCTTACACTCAAAGATTTACGCTCCCCAACGAGACCCGCACCGAACCTAAATCGTCGGCAGTGTTGGTATAACTGGTCGGGCGAGGTTGGCGAGCGTGAGCGTGAAAACGTAAACAAAGTCACGTGATTTATCGGCGCGTGCCATGAACTGTGCAGCGACCACTGTCGTTTTTCTCGAGATAAATCATGTTTTCAGGATTACCTCGTCTCCAGGTAGAGTTGTGGGCATGCCTCAAAGCTGCGTGCGGCCTCTGTGTTTGTCCGCCTTACTTGTCTTTGAGTCTGTGGTGGGTAAGAATAATAATGACAGTGCCATTGTGACATTTCTGCTACCCGCAGTTTATCTTCCCAAAGTTTTCCTAGATACCCATTGGATATTCAGCCCAAAAGGGTGCATTAACAGCTGGGTGAGCTGCGTGTCGATTGATCAAGCTGAGATTCATACACGGACACACGGATTTGCTGCTGAACCTGCTAACCGATGCACGAGTGTTTCTTTAATCTTCTCCTGGGCATTTTTGACGTGCGGCCCTCCCAGCTGTTCACTCTCCTTTTCAGAGTGATAAAAAAGGGGGAGTAGAGGATAAAACACCCAAGGACGAATATTTACAAAGTCTTTGGTAAATAGTTTAGCTTTGCCACCTCAAAATATCATGTACTCTTCCAAACTGTGGGCAAAGGGCAAAAATAAATGTTCTTTAACCATAATATGAAAGTGTACATTATAAGTAACTAACTTAAGCAGACGTAACATAACCAAACCAAAACCAAAAGTGTTTTAATTATGTTTTACCATGTAGATATCATTACAAAATAAAATTTCTACGGTGTAGATACTTTTCCTTGTAGATAACAAGCCAAAGTATGGTGTAGATATTTTTTTTCTTGTAGATAACGAGCCAAAGTAGCACCACCTAACCAGTGCACTGACAGTGCTGGCAGGGTTATGTTAGGTTTCCTTAGATTAGTTAGTCCTCTTTAGTACTGCTATTGAACTACTTGTTTGTTTATTTTCTTAAAATTATAATGGTTTTGAGTATTATTAATCTGAAAAGAGTAAGAAAAAAAATAGGGGAAATTGTTTCTTCACTCAAAGAAATGGATATTTGGGAAAACCTGGGGAAAGTAAACTGATAACTCTCCAGTCACACTATCCATGTCCCAGGATAATTAGTTCTTACCAATAACCAGTTCTAGGGCCGGTAAGATGGAGATGAGCAATGAGGCCACATGCAGCTATAGCATAGCATATGCCCCCAACTCTACCTTTATTTATTTAGCTTGGGGTACACATCACAATGTCATCCACAAATATCATGGTCCACGGAGACTGCTGCCTGACCTCATTCGTCAGCCTGTACATCACTACTGAGAATGAACAGGCTGATCCTAGGTGTAGTCCAACCTCGAACAAACAGACGTAACCTAACCAAACCTAACCACTGCAGCCACCGCCCCGACTGTCCAGTGCACTGACAGTGCTGGTACGGTTTTGTTAGGTTTGCTTAGATTAGTTAGTTTTCTTTATTACTTCTATTGAATTAATTATTTGTATATTTGTTCAAATTATAATGGTTTTGAGTATTATTAATCTAAAAATACTAAGAAATAAAGCAGGAGGAATTATTTCTTCACACAAAGAAATGGATATTCGGGGTAACCTGGAGAAAGTAAACTGATAACTCTTCTGTCACACTAGCCATGTCCCAGGATAAATAGTTCTTACCAACAACCAGCTCTAGGGCCAATAAGATGGAGATGAGCAATGCAGCTAAAGCATATGCCCCCAACTTTACCTTTATTAATTTAGCATTGGGTAAAGAATTTATCATTATTTCATATTAATATTTTATTGATAATATAGTTTTATTTAGCCTCGGTACGTGTGATGAAATAAAGATTACACAGTCTAATAATTTATTTTTCCATGTTGAAAAAACAGGTAAATTTATTACCAAATAAAGATTTTCTTACAGCAAAAGGTCTTTTATGATGTCTGTAACTTGACTGCTCTTTGATGCTATAAATGGACACAGTCACCACAGGACAGCCCCAGGGCTTTGTCCTGGAGCAGAAATATCGGATGATCGTGTCACCATTCTCCCTACATTCCATCTGGCCTGTACGATATTCTTTTCTTCCTTTCTATAGCACATGTTCCATTGCTTTGTTCAGTTAAGAAACTGGAGATAAAGGAACAGAGAGAGGGATAGAATCAGTATGAGGGCACTTCAGAAAGCAAGGATTGTTCCAGACTCTATCGAAAGCTTTCGATATGTCAAGCCATAGACGACTATCCGTACCTTGACTCATCACTCGATTCGGGCCCTGTGCGCTAAGGGCCCTACGATCTTCTCCCATCTATGTTTGAATAACTTTGCTCCCAGTTAAAACTGAAGGCTCAAACTTTCACCAGAGCAAGGTGTTATTATCTATATTAATACTCTTGAGTCATTTTATCATTGGATGGATATTTGCAACATACCAGTAATTTAAAGTCATTAGGGAAGTAAACTTAAACATCTAGTAACTTTATTATAGCTACAATAACGTGGATATTTACTACACCCTTTTTTGTGTAACACCATTACTAGTCCACTATGAGTTAGTTTGTTGGTTTGAAGGGAAAAGGAAGAGTGCAATACAACTACCAAGGTAATGTATACCGCCAGGAAAGTTAAAATAGAAAGGGAAACAAAGTCACAGGTTGAACAAGAAAAGGAGGGTTACTCAAGAGAGCTCATTAATGCGGGAATGCTTCGTCCATGGGGCCAATGGACACCAGAACAAAAGCCTTGTAACATCGGTGGGTTGTGGCGCCAAGGAGTTTGTGTTCGCGAGTCCCGTAACTAAAAACCTTCGCCATTACGTCATTCGACACCCAAGCGTTGTCTCGCATTGCTATAAACATCTTGACATTTTGAAGAAGCCCACATTACCTTGGAAGTAGAGGGACAGGCCACGTGACATCGCTGGAAGGCTAAATTCCCTGCACAGCGTCACTCACACGTGCACCGAGCCACGGATTCAGAAACAGCTGTTACCTCCCTATCTGCGTCTTTCCTACGGGACTACAATTCACTGACGTGCTTACATAAACTTTATTTTCATTATAAGGCAGCTGATTATTTATTACCAAGGGGTCGCAGTTCTTTAACGTGCTTATATGAACGTCATTTTATTATTGTTAGGGAGCTTATTACTAATTTCTAGCCGATGAAAAGTGTTAAAAGTGCCGCAGCGAGTAGGGGTTTAATCTGAAACACAGACTACTATACGTATAGTAGTCTATGTCTGAAACACAGACTACTATACGTATAGTAGTCTATGTCTGAAACATAGACTACTATACGTATAGTAGTCTATGTATGAAACACAGACTACTATACGTATAGTAGTCTATGTCTGAAACACAGACTACTATACGTATAGTAGTCTATGTCTGAAACACAGACTACTATACGTATAGTAGTCTATGTCTGAAACACAGACTACTATACGTATAAGTAATCTTTGTCTGAAACATAGACTACTATATAGTAGTCTATGTCTGAAACATAGACTACTATACGTATAGTAGTCTATGTCTGAAACACAGACTACTATACGTATAGTAGTCTATGTCTGAAATAATACTAATTAGGTTATGGATAAGTAAGGTTAGGTTAAGGTAGGGTAGGTTAAGTTAGGTTAGGTAATGTTAGGGAAGCTTAAGTAATGATAGGTTAGTTAATGTTAGGTTAGGGTATGTTAGGCTAGGTTAGGTTCTATAACACAGCAAAACGAAAAATCCATTTCACAAATTCACTAGGTAGGGATTTCATGAAATGACTGATTTCATACCTTCCCTGTAATATATATATATATATATATATATATATATATATATATATATATATATATATATATATATATATATATATATATATATATATATATATATATATATATATATATATATATATATATATATATATATTTCAGGGCCAGGGAACTCAATATGTCTTTATAGTGCCGGAAAGGCGTTTGAAAATCTCTTTGATCAAGAAACAACTTCTTATTGCCAAGTAAGATCAACATATTTGGTAATATGATGTCATCGGATGTCACGAGAGGTCCTCGAATTTATTCCAGAAGACCCGCAGTAAGGCCGCCTACAGTATGACTCAAGTGAACACATTAACGTGCACACCTTCATTTCCCACTTTAATAATCCGCTCTAATACATTGTTACACTCCACACTACCACTTATGCCACACGTCCATGTAAAACAATGCCTCTCTCAGACTGCTGATACATTTCATATCCCTCTAAAACCCTCCATTTAGGACCACAGTGGCAGACGTGGCATGTAAATTTGGAACGACGAAAAAAAGCATTACTTACCCTTACAAGGCGAAATCTGGCTTCAATACACCTCCTGCAACGGCTGCGAAGCACTTTTATGCTGTG
>NC_066561.1:1687308-1690966 GCF_024679095.1 Eriocheir sinensis
TGGGCACGAGAGCAAGTGATGTTGTTGCGCACGTAGGCGCAACATCCAGCTTTGGATTGAAATTTAGGATAGAGATAGTAGCAGAGAACAGAGTAAAGATTGCTGTCAGTAGCCTCAGAAACCTGTGTTTCGGTGAGGACGAAAAGGTGAGGTTTAGAGGAGGAGAGATATGGTGCTCCACAGAATGAAAATTAGAACGAAGACCGCGAATGTTGCAGAAGTTGATAAGGAGGAGGTTCGAGGAGTTACCAAGTCACTTCTCAAGTCGGCAGCCAGAAGGGGAGTACTCCCTGGGGGAATTTGTACCCCCCCCCCCCAGGCGGGGACTCCGAGGCACTGTTGTTGTACGCCATTTTTAAATTTGAAATTAGAGAAAAGGTGTGTATGTTGTGTTAATGTAGCGTGGTATGGATAGAGAGATGATCTATTTTTAGAGAGAATGCTGAACTACTCTCCGGTGTTGATGAGACAATAGGGAAACGGTTAGTGAGGACATGGGAAGGGTCTTTAGAAAGCTTCAGCACCCTCCTCGCTTCCCATATATACCTCACCAGGAGTGTCTTCGGTAGGTGTCTTCCTACCTGCTCCATATATATATATATATATATATATATATATATATATATATATATATATATATATATATATATATATATATATATATATATATATATATATATATATATATATATATATATATATTTATATATATATATATATATATATATATATTTTTTTTTTTTTTTTTTTTACAACAAAGGAGGCAGCTGAAGGGCACACAAAAAACGAAAACAATAATAAAAAAAAAGCCCGCTACTAGCTGCTCCTCAAAAAGAAACAAAAGAGGTGGCCGAAAGTAAGATCAAATACGGGAGGAGAGGTGTCCTGATACCCTCCTCTTGAAAAGGATTCAAGTCGTGAAGCAGGAGGAAATACAGACGAAGCAAGGCTGTTCCAGAGTTTACCAGTAAAAGGGATGGATGAATGAAGATACTGGATAACTCTTACATAAGGTATTTGGACAGTATAGGGATCAGCTTGAGTAGAAAGTGGAGTGCAGCGGGGCTGCGGGAGAGGGGGAGGCAAGCAGTTAGCAAGTTCAGAAGAGCAGTCAGCATAAAAATATCAGTAAAAGATAGAAAGATATGCAACATTGCGGCGGACATTAAAAGGTAGAAGACTATCAGTATGAAGAGGAGAGCTGATGAGACGAAGAGCCTTAGCCTCCACTCTGTCCAGAAGAGCTGTGTGAGTGGAGCCCCCCCACACATGAGATGCATACTCCATACGAGGGCGGACAAGGCCCCTATGTATGGACAGCAACTGTGCAGGGGAGAAGAACTGGCGGAGACGGTACAGAACGTCAGCCTCGAGAAGCTGATTTAGTACGAGATGAGATATGAAGTTTCAGTTGAGATTTTGAGTTAAGGATAGACCGAGGATGTTTAGTGTTGAGGAAGGTGATAGCTGGGTGTTGTCAAAAGAATAGGGGATAGTTGTTTGGAAGATTGTGTCGAGTGGATAGGTGGAAGAAACTGTGTTTTGAGGCGTTGAAGGACACCAGGTTCTTCTTGCCCCAATCGGAAATAATAGTAGGTCTGAGGCTAAGCGTTCTGCAACCTCAGCCTTGAGTCGTTAAGTTCCTGTAGGTGGGTCTTCTATTAAAAAGAAGTTGAGTAATGCAGAGTAGAATCATCAGCGTAGGAATGGATAGGACAGTTCGTTTTGGAAAGAAGATCATCAATGAACAACAGAAAAAAGTGGGAGATGAGACCAGAACCCTGTGGGACACCACTGTTAATAGATTTAGGGGAAGAACAGTGACCGTCTACCACAGCAGAAATAGAACAGTCAGAAAGGAAACTGGAATAAAGGTACAGAGAAGGATAGAAACCGTTGGAGGTAGTTTGAAAAGCAAAGATTTGTGCCAGACCTATCAAAAACTTTTGATATAATAGCATGTATATATATATATATATATATATATATATATATATATATATATATATATATATATATATATATATATATATATATATATATATATATATATATATATATATATATATATATATATATATATAATATATATATATATATACACACACATATATATATATATAAATATATATATATATATATATATATATATATATATATATATATATATATATATATATATATATATATATATATATATATATATATATATATATATATATATTAAAGTGATTGTCAGTTCAGCGTTGATTATTTTCTTTAAGATATCTTTTGTCTAAGGTGTCTTATTCTCTTTAGGGAGTTTGTTGATGGTATCCCCGTAGGGTATCATCTGCATGTAACCAGATCATTCGGGTCATGGACCCTTCTTCAGTAGTTAGGAGTGGTGTGTCCATCTCAAGGTGTGAGGAAGTGACTGGGTGTCCGCCTTGGGGCTGCCTTTATACGGCTGGCTCCCACGGTTCCTCGCCTGCCTCGGCTCCTGGTGGCTGAGCGTTGCCTGCTGGACACCCTCCTCATGCTTGGAAGAACCAGCAGATCTTGTTGTTGGATGTTATAGATTTGGCTCCATATCCTTGATGTATAACGCTTCTAAGATGGGCAGGCGTCTGTGGTCGTTGCATGTTGTAATTATTTCAGTTATTTTCTTCCGGTTTCTTGTAAGTTTCGTCTTATGCCTCAGTGTGGGTGGGCGCTCCTGATGCAAGGTGACCTGGCAGAATCGTCTGCTTAATCTGGTGTCGTCGTACCCGATATGGAGTTGATTGAAGGGCCTGCTGATTCCCTTGTTTATAAAGTGGAACCTATATACAACTTGTATGACTGTTAGTATTCTTTTGTCGACTACTGGGCGGCTGTTTTCGTAGTAGGAGATGGCGGTCTTCTTAACCTACAATAGATGGTGAGAGCTCTATTTTTCTTTTCTGGGTTGGTGGGGAGTGACGTTTTCTTGACTGATTTGGCGCATTATCGCTCGTCTTCTTTGTAATTTAATGGAGAAGTATGCTTTATAGTATTGAGAGTTTGATAAATCGTTCTTCTCCGCCGTGTCCTTCTTTTTCACAGTACCATTTGTCCGGTCTTCTTAACTTGCTTTTCAATGTCGTTGGTGTTAGATCCGTTGCTGAGGAGTACATTGGTTGATCTGCTTGTTCTCCATGGACTTCTTTCCGTGCAGTGGGTGATAGCTCTTCTGATGTAGGCGGCAATGGTAGAGTCTTTGTATCGCGAGGCAACTACCGTTGAGACACGGCCATTGTTCGTCGGTTTTCGTAGACGTTTGTGGAGAAGTTTTTCTTGGTTCTGGGTGACGAGTACGTCCAGGAACGACATTCCCCTCGGCGCTTCTTTCTATTGTGAACTTAAGTCCACAGAATCTCTTGTAGGCAGGTACATATATCTTCCATGTCCTTCTTCGTTCTTCGTTTGATGAAGATGTCATCGATGTATCGGCAGTAGATGTCCGGCATTTTGTTGTTTAAACTTCATCTTCAATACAGCCCATGAAAGGGGAATTTGATGAAATACTCCCCAATGGAGGCCATAGCGACTCATCGATTTACTGTATTTTTGGCCCGTGGACAGGTGAACGGTGCTTCTTTCATTTGGCATTGAAGTAGGCCGTAGAGCTGCTTGGGATGTCTGGCGGTGGGGTGCT
>NC_066561.1:1691066-1773121 GCF_024679095.1 Eriocheir sinensis
ATTGGTTATAATTGTTTACCTATTTTCTTAAGCTTTTCTTTCTGGCTCCTTAGAGTTTAGGCTGAAATTTGAACTATATGTCAGCTATTAATAAGATCGCATCAATTGAGAATGATGGAAAATCAGAAGAGAACTCTGAGGAGGCAAAAGGAAGATCATACGATAAAATAGGGAAGCTTATGAAGCCTATGAAAGGACTTAATGCAGTGAATGAAATATGTTTGTAAATAAAACAATGACGGCTCCCGCATACACAAATCAGGATGGGACACTTCATGATAGTGAGACAGCTTATGAGACCATACTCGTGCCCATAATCTTGATTCTTCAGAATTATCTACCATCAGGAAAGAACTTAATTGTCATTATATCCCTAAACACGCCACTGCTGTTTATTTCTCACAAAGCTCTTAATTATGTAAAATTCTTTGACAGTTTTAACTCAAAGGGGGAGCACATCTTAGGAGGTTTTAGTGTTCACCATCAGCTCTGGCTCTCATTCTCTTTCACTGACCAGCCTAGTAAACACCCTACAACTTTGCTCTCCTCAGTGTTCTAGAGCAACTAGCTCAGCAGCCTACATGTGTCCCTGACCTCCTTGGAGACACCCCCAACATTCTAGACCCATAATCCTTGAGTTTATTCTGTCAAACCGTTTTCTCCGTTGGGCTCGTCTGATCACAACCTTGTTTTCGTATTCAGTTATATCGCTCATACACAGCCTCTGAAGCCACCGAAGAGGCGATGCTTCTGACATTGTGCCTCACCTCAGTGGAGCGACTTGAGGATGTACTTTTCCGATTTCTCGTGGAATGATTACTGCTTCCAGGTCAGAGACCCCTCTGTGTGTGCCCAGCGCATTACAGAGGAATCATACATTCCATGTACTTTCTCTACGCCTCATGCTAAAAAGCCCTGGTTCAGTTTCGTTTGTTCTCGTACTTACAGAGATAGAGAGGCAGCTCACAAAGGTACCTGAGCCTTCACACCCCTACCGACCATGATTTTTACATTTCCGCGCGGAATCACGACAATTCTATTCTTCGACACAGCAAAAACTATTTCATTGTCATGATTTCATTATTCAAGAAATAGCCCGTGGAAAATACCGCGGGAGTCCCCGCCATTTTGATTTAGAGAGCGGGAAATAAGTCCCAGGACAGGCGGGAAAACTAGAAGGCGGGAGCAGAGGGCTATTTCAAATCATATCCGTTATAGTGCCAAAGCTGAACTAGGTGTGGGATGCATGACCCACTATTACCTAGTGCATGGTGTTAGGTTATTAATAAATAATAATCCATAGCCGTTAGGGCGTTTAGTGTAAGTGTTATACAGAAAACGAGATGTCAGTTGTGGCGAGTGTTGGCATCTTGACCGCGGAGCGCGGGGCGGCCGAGTGACCGTGGGTCGCGGCCGCACCCATCATCCTCCTGAGAGACACCACCGTGACCAGACGTCCCTCACCAACCTCCCGCGCCACGTGTCCGTAGTGGTGGTTTTCCTGCCCTGATAGTATCCACAAGCTAGGTGCTGTGTACTGCAGGCGAGGGAAGCCCTTGGGAGGCTACGAGAAGGCGGCGTGTTGCTGAGAGATACGATAGAGGACTGAAGGAGGACCAACGTGGGCGAGGACCACGTGGTAGATCAGGTGTGGCTTCTGCTTCGCCCACCTACAGTTAAGTACACTTATTGCATAGGATGTTTTAAGATAGTTAGCTAGGTTGCTGTGTGCCTGGAATTAATTAATTATTCCTTATTTTCCAGCGAGTTTCCTTGTTGTTTTAAATAAACTTAAGAGCAGGTTCATCTGGCCTTTGCTTATCCTATGAGACGTGTGATTGGTTAAAAAATAAGTGACTTAAAGAGGGCTGTGCGTCTGAGAACTCAATTTTCAGATACTTTATTTTATATTTTTTATTACTGAGAATTTTTCGAGATCTTCAGAAGTCCAGACCTTTCAAGAACCCCACATTCATCAATAGAAAATTCCAAGATCGTGTTTCCTCGAATTCTTCCAGAGCCTTCTGGCACCTAGACAAAATATCACTAACAATTTTACCTCATCTTTCCTACCTCCTATGTCCTGACGACACCCCTGCTGTCACATCTGCTTCTAAGGCTGAACTCTTCGCTCAAACACTCACTAAATATTCTTGATTCCTAACAAGCCCGGTACCTCGATTCTTCTCGATATTCTCCAGCGGTTCCCCCGAGACAAAACCACTCATCATAGATCTTGGGTGCTCTCCCAAGCATTTCATTATAACATATGTGTGACACGAGGAAGCTGTCTGCTCTTTGTATAGCGCTCATCTGAGAGGGAGGCTCGGAGAAGAGCTTCTTCGGGTTTCGGTAAATAGACCTGGGGTTGTTTCACTGAGATGGCCCTGAACATCTTCAGCGAGACTCCTGATATATCTCTCCTTGTCTTTCCCCACGAGAGATCTGGTCCTATTCGGCTCTATATGTCCTGATTTCTAGCAAGCCTGGCAGCGGGACTCCTCTCGATATTTTCCAGCGTTTCCCCATTGGCAAAACCACTGCTAGATCTCGGGCGCTTTCTAATGCACTCCATTGTAACTTGAAGAGTTTTACGTTTGAAGTATGCCACAGTTCTACAGGGCTATCAAGGATCCTGAGCACATTGGACCGATTTGAGACAGTCTCTGCCAGGTCTTTCAGCATCTCGAGATGAAACATAATATAATTACATCTCGAGATTCTTCTTGACCTGACAAGAAGCTTGAGTCTTGCAACAACAATCCTATGATTAGTTGCAAATTATTCGGCACTACGGAAAACCTTGCAGTTCTAGAGGATCATTCAACGAGTGCTTGCATGGATGTGGTCAGTCTCCTTAGCTACCCCTCAGCATTACTATACCAAGTACAGCGGTGCAACTTTATCCTTTGGTACTAAGAACCTAGAATTCTCAACCTCCTGGATCTTGCAAAATTCAGGAGGAGAAAGCTGTTGGATTTCCTAGTTTCAGAACCATGGGGACCAACACATAACTAACAGTCAACACTGCCAGACCAACAGTAGGTGAACGCTCCCTCCTGATCTCGTCAGTGGCAGGCTTCATCATCATCAAAAAGTCTTACTACGTATATCCACCTTCAGCGCTCAGAGCTCATTCAATGGGCAAGGCAGTCGGTGATCCTCCGAGAGGTTCAGGACGTTTCAGCGGCCTACAGGACAAAGCCCTCCGAAGGTAAATCTCGGGCTTTGTTCTACGGACTGGCACCGCTTCCGCATCTCCCCGGTGTAAGGTTCGATAAACAGATGTGTGAGTGCAAAGTTTACTGGTGCAGGCTGGTACAGATGCGTAGTGCGTATAACAAGCGGAGTGTGGACTGCAGATGGTGGGAAGCAGCAGGGGCGACGGCCAGGTGGGTTCTGCCGGCTTCGTGGTGAGAGGGATGGCGTCGCTTCGGTGCCGGTGCGTTGTGAAGCCTCGACTCTATAACCAACACTCCTTACATCTCCCTCCCCGGGCGGAGAGATGAAAGGTCGAGGCTGTCTGGACATTGGCGATTACGTGTATTCCGACGCGGTGCTGAAGGCGTCGGCAAGGAAAATTGCCAGCTCCAGAGCGAGTGGCTCGGGGTTCGTTGGAAGGTGAAACCTGTGTCCCCGAAGTCTGTGGCGTCAATCCGGCATCGGGAACTTGCTGATGTCGATGACGTAGAAAGCGACGATTCCTCCAGAATATCCGCCCGCTGGGAAGTTTTACGTGGTAGTCTCGATGTTTACCAATGCCAACCACTGTCCCCGTCCTGTCCCAGCGGTTAGAAGTACGGTCCTGTATCCGTACAGGTGTGTCAATGCAAAGCGGTGGTAGCAGCCTTGCAGAGCGGTTGTAGTACCACTCTGCTTTCTCCCTCCTCAGAAACTGCTTGGTGTCGCACTCCTCGACGGCTGCCTGCCACTCAGGAGGGAAGGCACGCCGGTGGGCTGGCACTACGGTGCAGAGAGTGCGGCCATACAGCACCTGGGCTGGGGAGCGGCCGTCGGGGTGAGGGGTGTTTCGAAGCTCCATCGATCCCCGCTCGAAGGCTTTGTCATCGTTGCCATTGATGGTGCAGACTTTGGCGATGAGGTGCTTTGCTTTCTTCACGAAAGCTTCCGTGTGGCCGTTGGATTGGGGATAACTGGGGGAAGACAAGACATGATTAATGCCCCATCTCCTCACGAAGGACCGGAAAGCTGAAATAGAAAACTGGGGTCCTCCGTCAATTCGAAGGCGGACTGGCACACCCACATCCCTGAATATGCCGCGCAGTAACTTAGTTGTGACTCGTGACGTCGCCTCACGACCGTATTCCGCGATGCATGGCCATCCAGACAAGCGGTCAGAATATATTAGATACTCCTTGCTGGCGTGGGTGAAGAGGTCTGCTGAAGTGTCCTCGAAAGGAGGCAACGGTAGAGGGTCCGACAGCAGGGGCTCCCTCGGATGTGACGGCAGCATCTCTTGACAGGCGTCACATGCTCGGACCGTGTTAGTGATGTCGCTGGTGATTCCAGGCCACCACACCGTCTGACGGGCCCGACGTTTCCTCACCTCGACGCCCCTATGGGAGTCGTGCAGCCGTGTTAGGACTTGGCGTCTGAGATAGGCAGGGGTGACTATAGTCTATTCATTTGGGCAAGGCCACTCACGGCAGCTTAGTCCCAGCGACTCCACTTCCTCCTTTTGGCTGGGTAGCTCCGAGCGGGATGATGTAACCTACTTGTCATGTTAAGTAGTCCACACAACATAAAATGGCAAACAAACAAGCAGTTTGTGTTAGATATGCATTTTATGTTGACTACTTAACATTTTATTATTACTAACCATTTTATGTTGACTACTTAACATGACAAGTAGGTTACATCATCCCGCTCGGAGCTACCCAGCCAGAAGAGGGAAGTGGAGTCGCTGGGACTAAGCTACCGTGAGTGGCCTTGCCCAAATGAATAGACTATAGTCGGGAACCATATAGCACGAGGCCGTCCTCCGTGGATAGGTCATCACGGAGCTTCCAGAAATCTCGCAGCGTTGCTGGTAAATCTTTCCGGTTTGCTGGAAAACCTGTGGAGATATGATAAATTAAGCTCTGGTATGTGTCATCCTTTTCTGCTGCCTCGCGTACCTCTGTGATGATGGGGTCAGCGTACGGGTCTGTAGGAGTCTCCGAAATCTCGCAGGCCTTGAGCAACATACACTTGCGTACGCGGTGGCCCACTGCAGACTCTACCTCGGTGTCGGCGGGTGTCGGATCGTCAACGGGGGCCCGGGATAGGGCATCTAGAAGTTCGTGCTCCTTACCTTTATGACAGATGGTAGTGAAGACGTACGGTGAGACTTTCTCTTTCAGCCGCTGAATACGGGGATTTTCAATGGAATCCAGCGTGTGGTGATCGAGAATGGTGATAAGTGGCTTGTGATCCACCACCAGCTGAAAGTTAGGAAGTCCTAGCAGGTACATGCGACATTTTCTCATAACCCAGACGACAGCCATGGGTTACCTGCATTACTGCGGAGTGGGATGACGGGCATGGATGCGCTGGTCGAAGCACCTGTTTGTTGAGCCTTTGTCTCCTCCCGCCAAGCCAACGGGACGGAGTTGGGCGTGTGTCTGGCGAAGGGCTGGGCGTCAGGGCGAGCGTTGCACTGTTGTCGAAATCCCCGGGATCCACCAGAACGTCTGGAAACTCCTCCAGGAGAGCCTTGCGCCCTGCCTCCTCCTGACTTATATCTGCGCTGCGCCGCACTGCAGATATCAGTTGTGGGTAGTGAGCGGGGATTATACGTAAGGCACGAGAGTCATACCAGGAAAGTAGAGCATCGTCGACACTTCGGAACACGCTAATGTTAGTGCATGTCAATGGTAGCTTCTCCGAGCGTCAATGTATCGTTAAACGAACCAACAGGGCTCAACCGGTTCTTGTTACCAGCCAACACCTTTTCCTGGCAGCGTGAAAGCTCACTCTCGCTGATGCCGAGAAGTCTAAGCTGACGTAATCCAATCGCGTTGACCTCGGCGCCGGTATCGGGGGTGAACTGTAACTATCAGTTACTAGCTATAGGTGCTTCCGTGCTGGAAACGTTGATTAAGACCTTTGGCGCTTGGCAGTCCGACACAACAAGTCGAACGTCCCTTATCTGTAATCTCCAAGCTGTTTGAATACTAGGCGTTGCTTCACTCGCCCCTTGTTGAACACACTTCTTGTGGCACACACTACAGAAGTGTCCTGTTATGCCACAGGCGTGACACTTCTTGCCCCAGGCCCTGCACTGCTCCTGGCGTCCCCACAGATGTGGCTCACCACCGCACCCTGCACACTTTGAATCACTAACTTTCTGGCGATGATGAGACATGCTACAGTGCCGGTTTCTTTTGCTCACCAGTCTCCCAGCTGTCCTGCCAACTTTTGTTGAGTCAGTTTCGGTATTTATTGCCGACTCCTCGCTGCGACGCAACCGCACGGCTTCGGGCAGGCTTGGGGTGGGTCGATTGCCAGCAGCTTCCGTCGGAGGTTTTGGTCTGTGACACCAGACGTGATGCGGGTTACCAGTCGGGAGTCCAAGCAACTGCTGCATAGCTCTGCGTCGTTGGCCAGCTCTTTAAGGGTAACAAAGAAATCTTCAAATGATTCACCCTCATGCTGCCGACGTTCCTCAAGCATCACGCACTGCAGGGCAACATTCCGCTGACACTGGAAGTGTGTAGTGAGGTGCTCAAGAACCTCACTCACTGGTAAGGTGTCGTTGTCCTCGGCGATCCCGATGGCATGTGCCAAAGTGCCGTGCATCTCTGGGCTGAGAGAGGAGTGGAAGTGTGCCAGCTGGGTTCGTGCTGGCTGGTCCCGAAGCTGCGGAAGTTCTTCGTAGTTTGTCCACGCACTACGCCACGCCTTGAACTTCTGCAGTGACACGTTCGGTGAGAGTTTATGTGGAACCTTGGCTTGGGAACGGCTGATGGGTCGGTGCGGTGTCATTTCCCCGTTTGCCGCTCCTTCACGTTCACCGTCACGCGTCATCAGCACTCGTGATAATAGCTCCTGCATCTCCTGGTGATCTTCTGTGGCTTGGGCTTCCTGCACCTCCAACAGTGAGGAGAGCTTGTCGAGAACCTGCGCCATCGCCACCTCTGGAGTCATGTCTGTTTCCGCACCAAGAGCTTGTTGCCTCGTCTGCGTTGTGGCGATCTTGAAGTCACTGTGCATTCATCCTACTCACTGCACCATGTAAGGTTCGATAAACAGATGTGTGAGTGCAAAGTTTACTGGTGCAGGCTGGTACAGGTGCGTAGTGCGTATAACAAGCGGAGTGTGGACTGCAGATGGTGGGAAGTAGCAGGGGCGACGGCCAGGTGGGTTCTGCCGGCTTCTTGGTGAAGAAGGCTGGCGTTGCTTCGGTGCCGGTGCGTTGTGAAGCCTCGACTCTATAACCAACACTCCTTACACCCGGCTACCCTCGAAACAAAAAAGAGGGATTACGGGGCATTTCCTTTTTCGAGGGGTAGTGGTCCCATAAGCATTGTCCTGCAACTTTCATTAGTGGCAGATTCGCTTGTTACTGATGCAATGATGAATCCTGCTGCTCGGTTGCCCACCCCCCGCCCCCCTCTAGAACCAGATCAGGGTCGAGGCTCGCGCCGCGACTCCGACCTCTACTAAAAAAGAGATGATGGTAATTAAGCTGTTTCGACATTCTCAAGTTTATAACTTTGGAAGAAAAGACCATGACTCAATGGTTCTGAAAACTCGTCACCCACCTGATACACACAAAAGGGTGCCATGAGAAAAAACTCCTCTGACAGCATTCATGTCAAAAACTGGTTTGAATTGGCCGGGAGTTGGAGGTTCATTGGGCTTAGCTTGGCGCTTGGTGTGACGTAGCGCCCAGAGGTACTTGGGAAGATCTTTGGCCTCCTGACTTGGCTCTAAATTTTCATAGAAGTAATGTCCAAGAAGTCTGTATCCAGGAGGAGAATCGTGTTTCCTGCTGTAATGGGAAAGATTTCGTCACAAAGTTTTGAATATGTGAAAACCTGAGTAATCCAACTGAAATAAACGTAGAAACTGGTTATTGCCCTACATATTTGTTTTGTTAGAAACGAAATATAGATATATGAAGTTAAGACGACTGTTTCTGATAATAACTTGTTGCTGTTTAATACCGTATTAGGTCAATGATACATGTTCTTGCCTTATATGACATTATAATTTGATACCTTTTTCTATAACTTGCTTCATTTTATTATGCATACTGCTAAAGTGATAATAAAAAGGAATGTTGGGATCATTAATCTTGAAATTATAACTACAAGAGGGATAAAGTATGACATTACTGGTAAACTTTAAAAAAAAGAAGCAAAAGATGCTGCAAGAAAATAAAGAATTGAAGAAAACAGCATAGTTATTTGCTATATAAAAAGAATCTAAGATGCTGACATAGACACAGTACATGGGGAGGCGGTGACTGAATGAATGGTTAGCGTGCCGTTCCCTCGGTCGCCACGTCTTGGATGATGCGGGTTCGAATCACACGCTACCACCTGGGATTTTTCAGTCACCGCCAAGTGGCCTAAAGGCCTTTTTCTTTTTCTTCTTCCGGCAACCCCATCTTTTCCGGGTGTGCGTCACACACGACAAAGGTCGGTTGCCCATATCCACTACGTAAACAAACCAGCCGCCCTGTACCTATATGGTTTGCAAAAGTAAGGACTGCTGCAACTTTTGCTGCTGTTACTCATCTTATGGACTTATTGTTACAGTTATATGGAAGAAAAAAGCGGTTGTGGGTTCGATCATGGCTTCAAAGACGGGAGGACAGGAGTGTTGAATCAAATCTCGTCAGAGTACTGTGTTGTGAAGACCGGGAGTCCTACAATTTTCATCGAATGGAGAAAGAATAGTTTTTATTAACTATTGGAAATGGTAACCCCACTCATATCCAAGCAAGATACCAGAATGAAGGAAGAGCAGCAGCAATAATGAACTATTCATATCTTTTTTAATTCTTTTTGGCGAAGTTTTCATGTGTGGTCACAGCACGAGGTGTTCTCTTATCTTGATTCTCTTGGTAGACCATCTTCCACTATTCGTCTTCTACTCCTCAGTCACTACTGTCGTCTGTTTACATACAGCCGCACGGTTGCTCGTATCCCCAACGTTTTTCCATCCGTACGGACAACCGACAACTCGCTCCCGGTTGGGCGTACGGCCAACCGCGGTTGCCTATAGGAAAATGGCCAGTGTGACACCGCCTTAAGACTACTCATATGATGTCCTGCAGACCACCTATCAACCCGGACTCTAGAAGAACTGTCCTAGGGAAATAAAGAATGAGGTCCGGGGGGGGGCAGCATGAGCCAAGAATAGATGGTGCCACTATAAACACTTGCCTGCGCCATGACGGGCTTGAGCCGACCACCAGGCCCAACCAAGAGAGCCTACCGGTGCTATAGGCCAGGACATTTTTTTTTTTTTAAGGCAACTAATGCAGAACATATAAATTTCAAATCCCAAAGTGACTCACATACCTGTTAGTGACGTCTTCAAGGAAGAGTGGAAAGCTGTCATGCTTGGGCAAAATGGGCACTTCGTCAGTGTCAAAATGTGCAATGAAGCGGTACTGATGCATGTGACGTAGAACGCAGTCAGTGAAGTAGACATTTTCCTGTGCAAACATTTTTTCTCTCTCCACCAGCGTCCACAACCTGGGGTGAAACAATGATTAAGAAAAATTCTTGACGAAATGGTAAAGGTAAAAGAATAAAAGAATAATTAGTCTGTTCCTCTGCTTTCCTCCATCCGATCTCTCTTGTTTTTCTTCCTTTTTCCCCATGTATTTTTCGTTCTATTTTCTTCGTCATCTTTCACGTCTTGCTTCCTCATTACTGAAACAGTTTCCAATATTTAGCGGCCCAAGATATCAAATTGTCAAAAAACAAGTGATTTATTTGTTTAGGCTTTAGTTCAGCTTAATACTATACATATTATCTTATTTGGATCTGACATGTGCGCTTAAATAGTAATTATTGTATAGGTTATCTATAAAGAGAGTGTCTCTACAACCTATTTCCTCAGTAGTCTGTGTCTTGGTGTAAAAGGATAATCTAGCATTCTTTGTTCTACTGTGACTTTTTTTAAACGCTCACTGCACCTACTCATACCGTTTCATTTGTATCACCACTCAGAAATTTCACTTTATCCGGCGATTTTGCTGTTACTCCACGTCGTTGATATATCTATACGTTTCATAGGTCACCTCTTTTCATTTTAGTGACACCTGCTGATCCATCTCAACTTAGTATTTTTATCAAATTCCGCCACTTCCTGACTCGTTCCTTCCCTTCAAAGATTTTCCTACTTCATTCACGGTTACACTGGGAACCCAACTCAGGGAATATTCGTTCTCACTCCTATCCCACTGTCGAAAACAGGACAATTCTGTAAAGAAGTTTTCCGCAATTCTATCTACTTTTTTCATGTTATTTGTGACATTGCCATTTGCATGATTTCGCAAACAAATAGGATGTCTGCTAATGCCCAGTCGTATCTTCTTTTATTCCATGCTTCTGCCATACAAGGTTTCTTCAGTCATGCCCATTATAATTTTATGAATATCACTACTCCGTGGTACATCTTCGTGCTGCAGTGGTTAGCGCGGCTAACTACAAATCCGCGGGCCTGGGCTCGAATCCCGGCCTGGGCAGCCTTCGCGTAGTTTCCCCAGCTCTTCAACTTCTCATGTTGAAAGCTGGGAAAGGGTAACTGTGGTAACGAGGATGTTGTTCTGTACTCTCTCCTGGGTTAATGGATTATCACATATCACAGGCTATATATATATATATATATATATATATATATATATATATATATATATATATATATATATATATATATATATATATATATATATATATATATATATATATATATATATATATATATATATATATATATATATATATATATATATATATATATATATATATATATATATATATATATATATATATATATATATATATATATATATATATATATATATATATATATATATATATATATATATATATTCGCTTACGCTAAACCGCTAAACTTATAAAGAAATTAGTGGAAGCTAACGCTAACCGCTAACTTTTATATATGAATTTAGCTTTGGTATAGTATTTTGGATCTAAAACCCTTAAAAATAGACGAAGTGAACTGAAATTTCAATATATTGTAGCTTTGGCATACACCTTTCCAGAAGCTGTCCAGAAGTTTCCAATTTATTTTAAATCCGTACATTTTCCCAAGATTTACCGCAAATTTACGATTTTTTTCTTTTTTTCCTTAACTGATATTTATATATTTTTTTATTATTTTAAGTTTATTTCTTGTCAGGTGGAATATATCGAATTCTTGTTATTGAATCTCGAGTTCAAAGAGTTGGAAATGAAAGATGCATTACCCTGAAATACCAAAAGTTTTCCCCAATAACTGTCCAATTCCCTATTTTAAGTGTTTACAGTGGCGCCATCTTCCATTGGCTCTTGCTGCCCCCCGGAGCTCATCTGTAATCCTAGATTACCTAAGATCTAGAGTTGATAGGTGGACTTCTGGACAGCATGTGGATAGTCTTAAGCCACTCGGCGACGGCTGAAAAATCCCGACTTGGTGGCACCGGGCGGGGCGCGAACCCGCGTCGTCCTGAACGCGGTGCCGTCACGCTATCCACTCAGACACCGCCTCCCCATATATATATATATATATATATATATATATATATATATATATATATATATATATATATATATATATATATATATATACACACACACACACACACAATGGTGGGCACGGTTCCGCTAATCCGCTAACCGCTAGTTAGCGAAGCTAACTTTTTCGTTAGTTTTTTAGCGTTTTCACTAAATTTGGAAACAGCTAGCGGACCAATTAGCTTCCGCTAAATGAAGTTCTTCCTCTGCTATCTTAAGTCCGCTAAAAATTCTTACAGGTTTGTTCTTGTCCATTGTGGGCGGACACAGCACCAGTTCAGCCACATGGCGGAATAATTCCAGGGCTTCCACTTTTGGGTAAATTACTCCGTAAAATTGGGTAATTGGACAATTATTAGGGAAACTTTTGGGTATTTTAGGGTTATGCATCTTCCATTTCCAACTCTTTGAACTCGGGATTTAATAAAAAGAATTCGATTGTTTCCACCTGACAAGAAGTAAACTTAAAATAATAAATATAAAAGTGTCAGTTATGGAAAAAAAGAAAAAAATGCATCAATTTGCGGGAAATCTTAGGTAAAATATACGGATTTAGGATAAACTGGAGACTTCTCTCTCTTCTCTTCTTGTTGTTGCTTACTGGGCCCTTTGTTCAGTTCAGCTGCGACGTTATCACCGTGTAGTCATCACGTTCATTATTGTCGCCTTGTTAATCTTTATCGACGTCATGGAAGGTGACCCGAATGAGGACGTTTTTATTCTGCCTGAGGATGTTGAACCTGTTAAGGAGCCGGCAGCAGATGTGGATGCGGCGGAGGACACACAAGCTGACGGCCAGAAGTTCCAGAACCCGTGTCCCAACCAGAAGTACTTTGTTCTTAAATCAAGAGATATAACGAACGCCAATGTCTTGCACTTCTGCTGCGTCATGTGCCATCCCAAGAGGACCATCATTAACAGATAGACGGCGAGCCTTTACAACTTGAAGTCACATGTCAAGAGGACACACCCAGTACATGCCAAGCAGTTTGTTCATCATCTAATTTTGACATGCTATACCGTTCTCGAAATCTCTATGACTAAGCTAAAACATATTGAAATTTTAGGTCATTAGGTCTGTTTTTAAGGGTTTTAGAGGCAAAATACTAAACCGAAGCTAAATCCATACACAACAAAGTTAGCGGTTAGCGTTAGCTTACACTAATTTCTTTACCAGTTTAGCAGTTTAGCGTAAGCGAAGCTAACTTTTTCCTTAATGGATTACCAATTAGCGAAGCTAACTTTTAGGTTAGCGGTGCCCACCACTGTATATATATATATATATATATATATATATATATATATATATATATATATATATATATATATATATATATATATATATATATATATATATATATATATATATATATATATATATATATATATATATATATATATATATATATATATATATATATATATATATATATATATATATATATATATATATATATATATATATATATATATATATATATATATATATATATATATATATATATATATATATATATATAGATATATATATATATATATATATATATATATATATATATATATATATATATATATGTCATATAAAAATAGAAAAAAATAGGTAATGTTTATTGGTGATAATGAAAAAGGACACGAGGACCAATGTACGCGCAGATAAAATAGATTTTCATTATTTTCTATAGTGGTTGTGATATTTAAAGCATTACCAACACAATCAGCACCTTAACCACCAACTCCTCCCTTTGTATTCTTATCATGATAATGATTGTGACGATTATTTCATATCATGAAGATAATAATTCTCTTTACTTTATCAATATGATTAAATTGCCAGTCAATATAGTTTTCCTTATTTTTTTTTTTAAACTGAAATGTGCCAAAAAAAAACTCGCAATAAAAGAAGAAACAAACATCCAAAATTATTGTCAAGCTAGGACACTGGTTTAAGATTACGCACTATATCAAAAGTAAAGGTATTTTTAGTCTCACCGTCTCAGACTGGGCTCGTTCACGTAGGGTGGTGGGTAAGTGTAGTCAGTAATTTGGACAAATCCTTCTTGAACATAGTGACGTAGGACCAAAGTTATGTTTGGATGAACATCAGTAACGTAGAGAAACACCTGATTAAAACCTTGGGCCCTCAGTAGCTCTAGCCACTCTACCAGGCGTACGGAAAAGTCTTCATGATAGTAATATAGTGCTGGACCACAAACTGCGGGGACCCACATCTTCGCCAACCTGGGGGGGAAAGCACTTCTGTTACTTAGCGATTACGATTCATGCACACGCTGAAATATAAGAAGAAAAAAGATAAACCATCAATAGACTTGGTGAAGTGATTTTAAGACTGTGCGCTATTTAGTTTCACAAATCATATTTTATAGTCAAACCTCCTTTTTTTTTTTCAATCCAAAATCAATCTGTCAATAAGGACAATCGTCGGTGGTCGCGTTGCCTCGCCCACATTATGACGCCAAGCCCGGCAGTCTTTCGGACCAGGCTCCATGAAGGCCTGCTCCTCCTCCGGTCAGAATCTATCGACTACTGAAGCCACTCTGTAAACGCTCCTTTAGTTTCCTTCACTCAGAATTGTCTCTTACAGAAAGACCCCAATGAGCAGGGTCATCTTCTAGGTAGCCTGCCATATGATCGTATAGCCGGAGTTGGCGTTGACGGACTATGCGGGTAACATATGTCGATTCAGTCTCACGGAGTAGTCGCCGGTTTGACACAAAGTCATTCCAACGATATCAAGTAATACTGTGTAGTTACTTGCCGTTTACCGTTTACCGTTGATGAGGTTTCACGCGAACGCACTGCTGCCAGCGCAGTACTCCGCAGGGCCGTCAACAATGTCGATGTTAGTCTCAAAAAAATAATAATCGATGCACTTATTCGCACCGTCGTAGTGAATAAGTGAGTCTTAATTGCTTTCATGAATAGCCTACTGATGTTCTTTTGATAAACTTGGCATCATCATAGTCACTTCCCCATGGTAAGGTTCGTATTAATATTAATATATTTCCCTTTTATAGTGCCACAAATATCCATTGTGTCTTTTTTTTAATTTATGATATTTTCTTTATAATATCATCATTAAATATCCAACGATTATTTCCAACTCACTGAACATTAAACCCACAGTTTATCTTCGAGTCTCAAACATTATTTAATAGCTATGATCGGTTATGTTACGAATTCTCTCAATTTCCCTCTGAGAACTACACAACACTGGTCACTCGCTGAGTGATAAATTGCAGGCTTCTTAAACCTCACACAATTTATGCATTTCTTATCAGGCAAGGTGCAATCCTTTAATTTATGATCCCCAGCACATTTGTAACATTTTTGGGCTTCTCTATTGTTCTTGGCAGTACCAACTCCTCAAGATGGCCATTTCTCTGACAGTGATAATATACTATTGCATGGTATCTATCTTTCACGATATACACTCCCCAATCTAGTTTTATCTTGTCATGATGTTTATGAATCAGCTCTCTAACAGTTGGATCACATTTAAAAATATAGTACAATGTGCTGCCTGCAGCAGGCTTACTAAAAATCTTCTCAATTTTCCCCTCAACTCCTGGAATCAAGTGTAGGAACTCATTCCTTCTTAAGAATGATGTTTTCTATGCCCTCTCTGGCCTCAACTTTCAGAAGGCTTATGGACCTGATGGAGTACCTCTTATTGTCCTTAAAAACTGTGCTTCCGTGCTGATACCCTGCCTGGTCAAACTCTTTCGCCTATACCGATCAACATCTACCTTTCCTTCCTGCTGGAAGTACACCATCATACAACCTGTGTCAAAGAAGGGTGACCGTTCCAATCATTCAAACTACCGCCGTATAGTTTTACTTTCTTTTCTATTGAAAGCTTTTGAATCAATCCTTAACCGGAAGATTCAAAAGCACCTTTCCACTTCTAAACTTCTATCTGATCGCCAGTATAAACTCCGCAAGGGGCGTTCTGCTGGCGATCTTCTTGCTCTTTTAACTGACACTTGGTCATCCTCTTAGCCGTTTCGGTGAAACTTTCTCAGTTACGCTAAACATATCGAAAGATTTCGATAGAGTCTAGCACAACTCTGCTTTCTAAATCACCCTCATACGGATTTTATACTTCTCTCTATTACTTTATCTCCAGTTTCCTTCCCGGCCGTTCTATATCTGCTGTGGTAGGCGGTCACCGTTCTTATCCTAAACCTATCAACAGTGGTGTCCCACAGGGCTCTGTTGTATCACTCACTCTCTTCCTGTTATTCATCAATGATCTTCTTTCCATAACAAGCTGTCCTATCCACTCATACGCTGATGACTCCACTCTGCATTATTCAACTTCTTTCAACAGACGACCCTTTCAACAGGAATTACAAGACTCCAGACTGGAGGCTGCAGAACGCTTAACCTCAGACCTTGTTATCATTTCCGATTGGAGTGAAAGGAACCTTGTGTCCTTTAATGTCTCAAAACTCCGGAAAATTATGCAGTCCTGAAAAATCCTCCAACGAGTGATTACGAAGATGTGATCAGTCTCCTTAGCCACCCATTCTGCATTGCCGTACCAAATCCAGCGGTGCAGTTCTGGTCTCTTGTAGCACGAACCCGTAATTCTGAACCTCCTGGATACTCAAAATTAAGGAGGCAAGAGCTGTTTCTGTTTCGATCAGTGTCAGTAGTAGCATTGAATTTGCCCAAGAAAATGAATGTGTCCCGAGGTGAACACAATTCTAATACCAAGTCGAGTTAGGCGTAGAACATCTCCTTCTCTTCAGTTACACATATCTCGGTAGGAGCATACCTTACAACAAGAGACATGAAGCCCAGTGTGTGCTTCAGGTTCACTCGCATTATACGCTCATAAACCGAAGTAAGCTCCACCACAAATGGCTGCAGATGGCTGGAGAAGCCTATGGCTACCCCCTTAAGACGGGACCAATGGTCATGGCGGAGCAGTAGTCTGTGTTCCCCCTTCCCCTACTAATATCGCCATTGCCAGACCTCCTCGTCTCAGAGGGTCCCACTTTCTCCACTCTCAGTCTTATGACCTCATCTGATAGGTAGGACAGTCGGTGATCCTCCGAGAGGCGCCGGACGTTCCAGGAGTCCATACGCAAAGCCTTCCAAAGGTTAATCCCGGTTCTGCTTCTGCACCACCTCGTCCACCCCTAAACAAAAGGAGGGGTTACGGGACCCTGTTCCTTTGCCAAAAACAAAATAAGAGTACCTTGATATCTTAGAAAATTTCACATATATTGGTGGCGTATTTCAGAATAACGGTGGGTCTCGCTAGCAAGTCTTACGACGGATTGGCTTGGCCCACTGTGTTATGGACTCGCTCAGCACGAGTAAGTAGCGTTGACGATAGGAGAAGGAGAAAGAAAAGGGTTGGGATCTTCAAGTCCCTTGCGCTTCCTGTCTCACTGGATGGCTGTGAGACGGACACTAAAAAGGAATTTGGAGAGGAGGATTGATGTCTTTCGTAATACGTGTCTGCGCAAAATCATGATATGCTGCTGGAATGACAGTGTCAAACCAGCGACTACTCCGGGAATTCTGATTCGACATATATTACCCGTATAGTTTGTTAACACCTACTCCGGCTATACAGGCATATGGCACGCTACCCAGAAGGTTACCCTGTTCATCGGGTTGTTCCTGAATGAGACAATTCTGAGATGAGGAGGCCAGTGGGGAGCCCACAAAGTTCGTGGATTGAGCAAGTAGATCGATGCTGCAAGGAGGTACTCAAGGTAGGGACCCACGGACTTAGCGTCGTAGGGTGGACGAGGCGACGGAACCCCTGGAGTATGCCCCTACTGATATCTCTCTCTCTCTCTCTCTCTCTCTCTCTCTCTCTCTCTCTCTCTCTCTCTCTCTCTCTCTCTCTCTCTCTCTCTCTCTCTCTCTCTCTCTCTCTATCTCTCTATATATATATATATATATATATATATATATATATATATATATATATATATATATATATATATATATATATATATATATATATATATATATATATATATATATATATATATATATATATATATATATATATATATATATATATATATATATATATATATATATATATATATATATATATATATATATATATATATATATATATATATATATATATATATATATTTTTTTTTTACAACAAAGGAGGCAGCTCAAGGGCACACAAAAAAAGAAAAAAATAATAAAAAAAAAGCCCGCTACTCGCTGCTCCTAAAAAAGAAACAAAAGAGGTGGTCGAAAGGAAGATCAAATACGGGAGGAGAGGTGTCCTGATATCCTCCTCTTGAAAGAGTTCAAGTCGTAGGCAGGAGGAAATACAGATGAAGGAAGATTGTTCCAGAGTTTACCAGCGTGAGGGATGAAAGAGTGAAGATGCTGGTTAACTCTTGCATAAGGGGTTTGGACAGTATAGGGATAAGCATGAGTAGAAAGTCGAGTGCAGCGGGGCCGCGGGAGGGGGGGAGGCATGCAGTTAACAAGTTCAGAAGAGCAGTCAGCGTGGAAATATCGATAGAAGATAGAAAGAGAGGCAACATTGCGGCGGAATTTAAGAGGTAGAAGACTATCAGTATGAGGAGGAGAGCTGATGAGACGAAGAGCCTTAGCCTCCACTCTGTCCAGAAGAGCTGTGTGAGTGGAGCCCCCCCACACATGAGATGCATACTCCATACGAGGGCGGACAAGGCCCCTGTATATGGACAGCAACTGTGCAGGGGAGAAGAACTGGCGGAGACGGTACAGAACGCCCAGCCTCGAGGAAGCTGATTTAGTAAGAGATGAGATATGAAGTTTCCAGTTGAGATTTTGAGTTAAGGATAGACCGAGGATGTTTAGTGTTGAGGAAGGTGATAGCTAGGTGTTGTCAAAGAACAAGGGATAGTTGTTTGGAAGATTGTGTCGAGTGGATAGGTGGAGAAACTGTGTTTTTAAGGCGTTGAAGGACACCAGGTTCTTCTTGCCCCAATCGGAAATAATAGTAAGGTCTGAGGCTAAGCGTTCTGCAGCCTCCAGCCTTGACCCGTTAAGTTCCTGAAGGGTAGGTCTTCTTTTAAAAGAAGTTGAGTAATGCAGAGTGGAATCATCGGCGTAAGAATGGATAGGACAGTTCGTTTTGGAAAGAAGATCATCAATGAACAACAGAAAAAGAGTGGGAGATAGGACAGAACCCTGTGGGACACCACTGTTAATAGATTTAGGGGAAGAACAGTGACCGTCTACCACGGCAGAAATAGAACGGTCAGAAAGGAAACTGGAGATAAAGGTACAGAGAGAAGGATAGAAACCGTAGGAGGGTAGTTTAGAAAGCAAAGATTTATGCCAGACCCTATCAAAAGCTTTTGATATGTCCAGCGCAATCGCAAAAGTTTCACCGAAACGGCTAAGAGAGGATGACCAAGAGTCAGTTAAGAAGGCTAGGAGATCACCAGTAGAACGCCCCTTGCGGAACCCATACTGGCGATCAGATAGAAGGTCAGAAGTGGAAAGGTGCTTTTGAATCTTCCGGTTAAGGATTGATTCAAAAGCTTTAGATAGACAAGAAAGTAAAGCTATAGGACGGTAGTTTGAGGGATTGGAGCGGTCACCCTTCTTAGGTACAGACTGTATGAAGGCATACTTCCAGCACTCTAACTAACTCTTCCCGTGACTTCTGGCATCTAGCCAAAAACATCTCCAACTTCACTTCTTCATCTTTCCCTCCACTCCTCAGTCCTGACGGCAACACTGCCGTCTCATCTATCTCTAAGGCTGAACTCTTCTCTCAAACTTTTTCTAAAAACTCCACTCTGGACGATTCTGGGCATATTCCTCCTACTCATCCCGCCTCTGACTCCTGTATGCCTGTTATAAAGATTCTTCAAAATGATGTTTTCTATGCCCTCTCTGGCCTCAATCCTCAGAATGCTTATGGACCTGATGGAGTGCCTCCTATTGTCCTTAAAAACTGTGCCTCCGTGCTGTCACCCTGCCTGGTCAAACTCTTTCGCCTCTGCCTGTCAACATCTACCTTTCCTTCTTGCTGGAAGTATGCCTTCATACAGCCTGTGCCTAAGAAGGGTGACCGCTCCAATCCCTCAAACTACCGTCCTATTGCTTTACTATCTTGTCTATCTAAAGCTTTTGAATCAATCCTTAACCGGAAGATTCAAAAGCACCTTTCCACTTCTGACCTTCTATCTGATCGCCAGTATGGGTTCCGCAAGGGGCGTTCTACTGGTGATCTCCTAGCCTTCTTAACTGACTCTTGGTCATCCTCTCTTAGCCGTTTCGGTGAAACTTTTGCTATTGCGCTGGACATATCAAAAGCTTTTGATAGGGTCTGGCACAAATCTTTGCTTTCAAAACTACCCTCCTGCGGTTTCTATCCTTCTCTCTGTACCTTTATCTCCAGTTTCCTTTATGACCGTTCTATTTCTGCCGTGGTAGACGGTCACTATTCTTCTCCTAAATCTATTAACAGTGGGGTCCCACAGGGTTCTGTCCTATCTCCCACTCTTTTTCTGTTGTTCATTGATGATCTTCTTTCCAAAACGAACTGTCCTATCCATTCCTACGCAGATGATTCCACTCTGCATTATTCAACTTCTTTAAATAGAAGACCCACCCTTCAGGAACTTAATGACTCAAGGCTGGAGACTGCAGAACGCTTAGCCTCAGACCTTACTATTATTTCCGATTGGGGCAAGAAGAACCTGGTGTCCTTCAACGCCTCAAAAACACAGTTTCTCCACCTATCCACTCGACACAATCTTCCAAACAACTATCCCCTATTCTTTGACAACACCCAGCTATCACCTTCCTCAACACTAAACATTCTCGGTCTATCCTTAACTCAAAATCTCAACTGGAAACTTCATATCTCATCTCTTACTAAATCAGCTTCCTCGAGGCTGGGCGTTTTGTACCGTCTCCGCCAGTTCTTCTCCCCTGCACAGTTGCTGTCCATATACAGGGGCCTTGTCCGCCCTCGTATGGAGTATGCATCTCATGTGTGGGGGGGCTCCACTCACAGCTCTTCTGGACAGAGTGGAGGCTAAGGCTCTTCGTCTCATCAGCTCTCCTCCTCATACTGATAGTCTTCTACCTCTTAAATTCCGCCGCAATGTTGCCTCTCTTTCTATCTTCTATCGATATTTCCACGCTGACTGCTCTTCTGAACTTGCTAACTGCATGCCTCCCCCCCTCCCGCGGCCCCGCTGCACTCGACTTTCTACTCATGCTCATCCCTATACTGTCCAAACCCCTTATGCAAGAGTTAACCAGCATCTTCACTCTTTCATCCCTCACGCTGGTAAACTCTGGAACAATCTTCCTTCATCTGTATTTCCTCCTGCCTACGACTTAAACTCTTTCAAGAGGAGGGTATCAGGACACCTCTCCTCCCGAAACTGACCTATCTTTCGGCCACCTCTTTGGATTCTTTTTAGGAGCAGTGAGTAGCGGGCTTTTTTTTTTTATTAATGTTTGCTTTTTGTGTGCCCTTGAACTGTCTCCTTTGCTGTAAAAAAAAAAAAAAAGAAGGAAAGGTAGATGTTGACAGGCAGAGGCGAAAGAGTTTGACCAGGCAGGGTGACAGCACGGAGGCACAGTTTTTAAGGACAATAGGAAGCACTCCATCAGGTCCACAAGCCTTCTGAGGATTGAGGCCAGAGAGGGCATAGAAAACATCATTTTGAAGAATCTTTATAACAGGCATAAAGGAGTCAGAGGGGGGATGAGTAGGAGGAATATGCCCAGAATCGTCCAGAGTGGAGTTTTTAGAAAAAGTTTGAGAGAAGAGTTCAGCCTTAGAGATAGATGAGACGGCAGTGTTGCCGTCAGGACTGAGGAGTGGAGGGAAAGATGAAGAAGTGAGGTTGGAGAAGATGTTTTTGGCTAGATGCCAGAAGTCACGGGAAGAGTTAGAGAAAGCAAGGTTTTGGCATTTTCTATTAATAAAAGAGTTTTTAGTTAGTCGGAGAATAGATTTGGCACGATTCCGGGCAGAAATGTGAAGTTCATGGTTAGTATTAGTTTGAAGGCTCTGGTACCTTTTGTGAGCTACCTCTCTATCATTGACAGCACGAGAACAAGCGTGATTAAACCAAGGCTTTTTAGCGTGAGGAGTAGAGAAAGAACGAGGAATGTATGCCTCCATTCCAGAGACAATCACCTCTGTGATGCGCTGAGCACACACAGAGGGGTCTCTATCCTGGAAGCAATAATCATTCCACGGGAAATCGGAAAAGTACATCCTCAGGTCGTCTCACCGAGCTGAAGCAAAATGCCAGAAGCATCGCCTCTTCGGTGGGTCCAGAGGGTGTACAGAAGCGATAGGACAGGATGCAGAAATAAGATTGTGATCGGAGGAGCCCAACGGAGAGAACAGTTTGACAGAATAAGCAGAACGGTTTGGGGTAAGGAAGAGGTCTAGAATGTTGGGCCGATCTCCAAGACGGTCGGGAATACGTGTAGGGTGCTGGACCAACTGCTCTAGGTCGTTGAGGATAGCAAAGTTGTAGGCTTCTTCACCAGGATGGTCAGTGAAAGAGGATGAAAGCCAAAGCTGGTGGTGAACATTGAAATCTCCTAAGATGGAGATTAAAGCGAAGGGAAAGTGGGTCAAGATGTGCTCCACCTTAGAATTCAAATAGTCAAAGAATTTTACATAGGTCGTAGAGTTAGGTGAGAGATAAACAGCACAGATGTATTTAGTAATAGAATGACAATGAAGTCTTAGCCAGATGGTGGAAAATTCAGAAGAGTCAAGGTCGTGGGCACGAGAGCAAGTGATGTCGTTGCGCACGTAGGCGCAACATCCAGCTTTGGATTGAAATTTAGGATAGAGATAGTAGGAGCGAACAGAGTAGAGATTGCTGTCAGTAGCCTCAGAAACCTGTGTTTCGATAAGGAAGAGAAGGTGAGGTTTAGAGGAGGAGAGATGATGTTCCACAGAATGAAAATTAGAGCGAAGACCGCGAATGTTGCAGAAATTGAGAAGAAAGAAGTTCTAGGAGTTATCAAGACACCTCTCGGGTCGGCAGCATGAAGGGGAGTCCTCCCTGGGGGAATTATTGGTCCCCCCCCCAGGCGGGGACTCCTAGGCTTGATGTATGTGCGCCATTTTGAAATTTTGATTTTGGGAAAAGGTGTAGCCTATATGTTGTGTGAATGTAGTGTGGTGTGGATAAAGAGAGGCTCTGTCTTTAGAGAGCATGCTGAACTACTCTCCGGTGTTGGTGAGACAATAGAGAAACGGTTAGTGAGGACATGGGAAGGGTCTTTGGAGGGCTTCAGCTCCCTTCTCACCTCCCATATATACCTCACCGGGAGTGGCTTGCGCCCGTTCGGTAGGTGTCTTCCTACCTACTCCAGGTATATATATATATATATATATATATATATATATATATATATATTTATATATATATATATATATATATATATATATATATATATATATATATATATATATATATATATATATATATATATATATATATATATATATATATATATATATATATATATATATATATATATATATATATATATATATATATATATATATATATATATATATATATATATATATATATATATATATATATATATATATATATATATATATATATATATATATATATATATCTGCATCCGCATCCACGGGACATCCGCGTAATTTTTCATATCCGAATCCGCATCTGCATCCTCAATTCTGATAAATGATACATCTGCATCCGGATCCGCATATGTGATGAAATAAACATCTGCATCCGCATCCGCACTACACAATGCAGAATACAGAGCTTGCAAAGTTAAATAAAATGAATTAATGCATATTAATTTTCTACTAAAATTACACCTTCTATTCATTTCCTTTCAAATTTACACAAACTAATATGTCAAGATTTTTACGGAAGGGCAGCAGGAAAGAGATAATTTTACATAGTAACTATGTAGTATGTATGTATCATGTAAATTTGTAAAAGTATGTATGTATGTATTGAAGTGTGTAACTGTATGTACTATATGTAATATTGCGTAGGTATGAAGGGAAGCAGCCTGGCCGGCAAAGTGAGAGAGAGAGAGAGAGAGAGAGAGAGAGAGAGAGAGAGAGAGAGAGAGAGAGAGAGAGAGAGAGAGAGAGAGAGAGAGATCCTTATCTGGAAGATTCATAAGCACCTTTCCACTTCTGATCTTCTATCTGATCGCCAGTATGGGTTCCGCAAGGGGCGTTCTACTGGTGATCTCCTTGTCTTCCTAAGAGACTCTTATTAATCCTCTCATAGCCGTTCCGGTGAAACCTTTACTACTGCGCTGGACATATCAAAAGCCTTTGATAGGGTCTGGCACAAATCTTTGCTTTTCAAACTACTCTCCTACGGTTTCTATCCTTCTCTCTGTACCTTTATCTCAAGTTTCCTTTCTGACTCTTCTATTTCTGCTGTGGTAGACGTTCACTGTTTTGCCCTTAAACCTACTAATAGTGGTGTTTCGCAGGGTTCTGTCCTATCTCCCACTCTCTTTCTGTCGTTCATTGATGATCTTCTTTCCAAAACGAACCGTCCTATCCATTCTTACGCTGGTGACTCTACTCTGCATTACTCAACGTCTTTTAAAAGAAGACCCAACCAACAGGAACTTAACGATTCCAGGCTGGAAGCACCAGAACGCTTAGCCGCAAACCTTACTATTATTTCCGAGTGGGGCAAGAAGAACCTGGTGTCCTTCAACGCCTCAAAAACAAAGTTTATTCACCTATCCCTCGACACAATCCTCCAAACAACTATTCCCTATACTTTGACAACACTCAGCTGTCACCTTCTTCAACACTAAACATCCTCGGTCTATCCTTAACTCGAAATTTTAACTGGAAACTTCATATCTCTTCTCTTACTAAATTAGCTTCCTCGAGGCTGGGCGTTCTGTACCGTCTCCGCCAGTTCTTCTCACCCTCACTGCTGCTATCCATTGACAGGGGCCTTGTCCGCCCTTGTATGGAATATGCTTCTCACGTGTGGGGATACTCCACTCACACAGCTCTCTTGGACAGAGTGGAGTCTAGGGCTCTTCGTCTCATCAGCTCTACTCCTCTTACTGATAGTCTTCTACCTCTTTAATTTCGCCGCCATGTTGCCTCTCTTTCTAGCTTATATCGATATTTTCATGCTGACTGCTCTTCTGAACTTGCTAACTGATGCCTCCCCCCCTCCCGCGGCCTCGCCACACACGACTTTCTACTCAAGCTCATCCCTTTACTGTCCAAATCTTTTACGCAAGAGTTAACCAGCATCTTCACTATTTCGTCCCTCACGCTGGTAAACTCTGGAACAATCTTCCTTCATTTGTATTTCCTCCTGCCTATGAATTGAACTATTTCAAGAGGAGGTTATCAGGACACCTCTCCTCCCGAAATTGACCTATCTTTCGGCCACTCCTCTAACGCAACATATTGGGAGAAATTTGCCCTGTGTGACGCCTCCTTAACTGTGCCGCTTCGTGGGCTGGAACAGCCTCGTTCGGCACGTAAGAATAGTGGCCATTTCCAATTAAAAAGTTAAAATTATATAATAAAGGGTAAAAAACTAGATTAAAACTATTAAAATCCTAAAAACAAGTCAAAACAGTATGTATGTAATTAAAAACAGTGGTGTGTATGTGTGAATTCACTTAGCTTTGTGATGGGACGGGTGAGGGAGGGAAGGAAGGAGAGGGAAGACACGTCCACACTCCGCGAGAGCCAGCAGGCACATGAGGCGCATGAAGTCACTAGGAGCACCAGAGCGACCGATAAAGGACTTCTACACCATCTTCATCATTCCCACACTCCTCTACACCTTCCATGCTTTGGCAACCTCCGTCAATAAGACCTATCAGCGCCAACTAGAGAGAGTTCAAAAGCCGTCTTGCAGACAGATTCTGGGCAACACCTGTACCACCTACGAAAGCACGCTCGCCCGGCTGACTCTGCCCAAACTTCAGGATTGGTATCAGTTAAACCTAACTAAAATTGGCAAGTCCCTCCTCCGAAACCCACGCCATAGACAACTGCTCCTACCAGCCCTCACAATCCAACTTGACCCACCTGACACAATATCACTCTTATCCCTGTCAAAGCCAGAGCCAATAGGTTCGATGGTGAAAACGATCAACACCTCCATGGTCATATTACCACTGCACCACACACACACACACACACACACACACACACACACACACACACACACACACACCTAATCTCGCACAACTCTGGAGGACTTAGGCCCGCCTATCATCACGATACACTACACGCTGCAACTGAAGCAGTATCAGTACCAGTATATTAAAATCTGGTGTAGTAGTGGCAGTAATAGTAGTAGTAGGAGTAGGAGTAGGAGTAGTAGCAGTAGTAGCAGTAAAGTTAATACGATGTGAGTTCGCTTCTACTAGAGGAAAATAAAAAATGCCTTACGACGTTGGTTCTACTGGCATCCACTTGCTTTTGGAGACTAAAGCTGCTCGCTTCCCTCCTCCCACAACCTGCAACATAAATCAGTCTTAGTGTAAAAATAGAAAGAAAACATTCTGATGGTAAAAACATAAAGAAAGCAGCGCCAGTAGCCAGCTAGCAAGATACTAGCACCGACCTGTGTTGTCTCATATTAGGAGGTTACTCCTATCAAGCGCTTCCCTGTGCATCCGTAACGGTTCACTAAGGGTAAATGTTACATGTATCATCTGAATACCCAAATCAATGTGGCCAACTTAGCCTGCGCTGTTGGGCAATTCGCAGATAAATCTGAGAGGCTGAAATGTTTCAGCCTCTCTACAACGACTGAATACACAGGGCAGTCGCTATAACCTGTGAACTGGTAACTTGCTCCATATTTCCATCCCTGTTGTGTTTTTGATACTGGGTTACGAGAAAAAGTAATTATTAAATGTGTAGACATTATGACAAGTGATGAAAGGTAGTGAAGGAAACACGGACTAGGGAACGAGTGTTTACTCCTGACTAGTTTCGTCTTAGTGGGCTTCTTCAGAGGAGTTAAGAATTCCTCTGAAGAAGCCCACTAAGGCGAAACTAGTCAGGAGTAAACACTCGTTCCGTAGTCCGTGTTTCCTTCACCACCTTTCATTAATTATTAAAGTTAAACCGACAGTGAATTTGTAAAATTTGAAATGCATTACTTGCTTAAGTAACACACACACACACACACACACACACACACACACACACAGAGAGAGAGAGAGAGAGAGAGAGAGAGAGAGAGAGAGAGAGAGAGAGAGAGAGAGAGAGAGAGAGAGAGAGAGAGAGAGAGAGAGAGAGAGAGAGATTTACATTGAAATTCAGACCACACAGACCCTATGGTTCAGACTAGGTGGTCTGACCTTAAACCTAAGTGATTTTACATTAATCAGATATCTCCAAAACTTTGCATTTCTGCTTTAGTTAATATTAAGTTGAAGGAAGTGTCGGTTGAGCTTGTTTTTAAAGGAGTCAAACATGTTACACTGGACCACTGAAGGTGGGAGTTTATTCCAGTCTCGCACTACAACGTTGGTGAAGAAAAATTTGGTGCAGTCTGAATTTACTTGTTTACATTTAAGTTTTGTGTCATATTTTCTCTCGTTCGCAGTTTAATCGATCATAAACAATTTTGATTTGTCCACATTCGTAAAGCCATTAAATATTTTAAAACATTTGATCAGTTTTCCTCGGAGGCATCGTTTCTCAAGAGAGAACAAGGTAAGAATTGAGAGCCTTTCATCGTAGGATTTATTGCGCAAGGTAAGGATCATTTTTCTTGCCTGACGTTGAACACCTCCTCCAAGATTTATCCCCTAGCATCACGAGGGGAAACGGGAAAAATGCTCCCTCCCTGCGCGGGGGGGGGGGGGGGGGGGAGCACGGGCTTAGCCTAATAGCGGCCCGTAGCAGGATGCCGACAGACCGACTCTATCGGCGATCGAAATCTAGCCGACCAAGTCGGTCTGTCGACGAGGACTGGCGTGTTTCTGTTGAACACATTATAGGTAACTGTTTATCGTGACATTTTTCAAAATAAATTAATCAGCTTTTTTTTTCATATGATAGTATGTGATCTATATTTTCAGAAAACACTACTGTTTCTGTCAGGGAAATTCCTTTTAAAGTTTAAATGGCCCTTCTTGCGCTTGGCTGGACGTTTAAATGTCACTGAATGCAGATGAAAAAAATTCCGCTATATTTTAGTCGACTATTATTTGCAAGGTTTTCTTCGACATTTAGCGGCGTCAGAGAGTGAATGCGAGGGGGATGTATCGTATTTTGTCCCTGATAGATAACAAGAGGTGGTATGGACTCCAAATAGTTATTATCGGGCCCTGTTTGAGCTGAGGCCTTATGGGGGTAAAGAATTAAGAAGGCTACATCAAATAGGTGATTAAGAGTCTAGAAACCTCCTCAGAAAGCTTAGGAAAATAAGAAATGTAAATTAATATTATCGGCGTAAATTACCGCATAGCGAGGATGAATAAAATGACAGATAAGGCCCTTGAAAAATTATCACTACTATCTCCAGGCAATAAGAAGGTATGTGGGCAATACCAAGGAAGCCTTGCGAAAGGGCACCTTGTCCATATTTGACTAGTAATGACGACATGATTCATGAAATATTCATACCGCTCTTGTCAGCTGTGGGGAGAGAGTAGGCTATGCCCCAGGAGAGTATTTAAAGGTACTAATTTCTGTTTAAGAACATGAGTGGAGCGTCGGGAAGCGGCCCAGATCAAGTAAATAAACACACAACGAAACTCGTTTTCCGATGTTCCCAGAGGTGCGGTAAATGTGCCGGGAGAAGCCAAAAACAAAAATCCCTCATACTTCCATGATAATAAAGCTAAACCAATCATTTTGGAAGAGATAGTTGTCCATGAGACAAATATGAAGTGTGCCCAATAATATGCCTCTAGGCATAAAACTTTCTGAGATATGAGGTAATATAAAAAAAAAAAAATAGGCTCGTTTCTCGGAAAACTCAAAATTTTGGGAGTTAAAATCTTGGAGGAAGGATGGAAGGAGAGGGCATGACGTCACAGAAGTGAAGCAGTCTTGGCCTGGGCTTTCCTCCGCCCACTCCCTCAAGTCCACCCATAACACTGCCCGGCTGGCCGGACGCGCAACACTCACACACCTCAACATTTTGCCTTCATGCCGGCCTGCTCTGCCGTTGGTTGCGCCCACAGAGGCGGGGATGGCAGCATAAGGTTTTATTGGTAAGACAAAATTATATTTGTGGTGAAACATTATATAGGAGGCGAGAAAACTGAGCTTGAAAAAGAGCGTCACAAAAGAATGCGAATGATTCCTTGGTGGAAATTTGAAGGAAATCATATGTAATTCATCTCCCATGGCTTTAACACACAAACAGGTCACATTACTGGAATGTAAAGGTATTTAGGTAATATAAGAAGTACAATGAACACATAGTTGTTTTGCAAAACATGTAAAATAAGAGTGTAAACCTGGGCAACTTACCGACTCGATTCAACCCACGGGCACTCATTTGCCTGACAACGTTAATTCTCATTCTCTCATTCTCATTCCCTCTCATTCTCATTCTCTAATTCTCACTCTCTCATTCTCTCTCATTATCATTCTCATTACCTTTCTCATTATCATTCTCATTACCTCTCTCATTATCATTCTCATTCCCTCTCTCATTATCATTCTCATTCCCTCTCTCATTATCATTCTCATTCCCTCTCTCATTATCATTCTCATTCCCTCTCTCATTATCTCTCTCTCTCTCTCTCTCTCTCATTCTCTCTCTCTCTCTCTCTCACTCTCTCATTCTCATTCCCTCTCTCATTATCATTCTCATTCCCTCTCTCATTATCATTCTCATTCCCTCTCTCATTATCATTCTCATTCCCTCTCTCATTATCATTCTCATTCCCTCTCTCATTATCATTATCATTCCCCCTCATTTCCAATCTCTAATTCTCTCTCTCTCTCTCTCTCTCTCTCTCTCTCTCTCTCTCTCTCTCTCTCTCTCTCTCTCTCTCTCTCTCTCTCTCTCTCTCTCTTACAGGAATTATCTTCTAATATTTAATTACTCCACTCTTGTAAGTCTTTTTTTATCTCTGGTGATCAAGACATCTCCACCACTCCACAACCATTTCTCCCCCTAAAAACATGTAACCAACCCCTCTCAGTAATTGGTCCTTGACCTGTATGTTGTATTTTCTCCATTTGCTGGTTAATACACCTTTAGTAATGACATGCATGATTGTGTAACACGGTTGGTTGACGTCGAGTCAAATATAAACTATTATTTGCGCATGGGTAAGAATTTCTCCTTCCTGCCCCAAGACTTCCTTCTTTTTTCTCGTAGTGAGCTTTGATCACATTTGAGACGCTCTACATAGAAGGCTGTACATCCTTCTACATTAAAAGTGAGTCCATGGTCAATATATAGTGAATACTATACAGAGGAAGTGTGAGGGATCAAGGCGAGTGTGGAACATTTCATCTCAGCTTCTACGGAATAAAGACAAGTGTCGGGACCCAGAAAACGAACAAACAAGAGGAATAGCCATAACAGTACAGAGTAAACATCTGACAGGACAAACACTAACAAGTAGGGTGACAGATATACAACAGTGTAAACATCTCATAGGACAAACGATAACAAAGAGGGGAAACAACGAGGGTAAAGGAAAACAGATACCCAGACTCAGATACAAAAAATAGATACCCAGTAGGCGTGGTCAGAATTGTGGACAACCATTGAAAAAGACTCTAAACCTGTGACGTCAGTCGTGACGACATGTTAAAGCAAATAACTGAACAGAAAAGTCACTGTGGGAGTGTCTTAAGGGTGAATCACGAATAGCAGGAAAAGTAAAACAATACAACATAATGAGCGAGCCAATGGGTGTGACAGGAAGTATTGGCCACTGGTTATGTAGAAAATTAAGGCGTGTCAAGGATGTAAGTCCGCCTCAAGCAAAGAAAAATATGACCTAGATATCAGTGGTATGAGCAGACCGAGCTTGGTTCTCGCCTCAAGCAGACCTGCTACTCAATCAGCTGAGAATGGCTGTTGTGATCTTAAGCGTGAGTAGAAATTCGAGAATCTAAGGGAAACCGACTGTATTGTCCTGGAGATTATATTGTAGGAGATGTGTAGTAGGATTATGAGTGGGACAGGATTGTGATTATTTTATTGCGATGTAAAGCAAAGGTAAAACCACTGGGTGTGGTATAATTTGGTGCTTCCGTGACTTGTAGTAGATTATACTATATGAGTGTGTTATTAGAATTTGTGAGGAGAGTACATAATGATTGTGATGTAAGCAGAGACATACAAACCACTGCTTGTGAAATGACGAGTGTTATTATTGGCAACAACTGAGCACATATTGTAGTATTATGTTTAAGACATGTCGTTTGTCATATGTTGCATCCATTGCTGAATATGCCAGAGTGTTATGATCGTCAGAGCATAGAATATTGCGTAAGGCAATTACTTTCATTTAATTTTAATTAAATGTATATTTTCTTTTTCCCTTGTTTATCCCCGAACTCCAGCCTCCAATAACAACTTAAGCCGGATCACGCTACCAGGGATACGAGACAGTGATATCATTTATGGAGTAATTAATAAGTGATAAAAGAGTTGTTTTAATACAAGTTAATGCAAATGAAATAAAATATAAAGATTAAATACAAGAAAAGAAGGGTCTAAAACAAGGAAATGCTGATGTTTTTTCTATGAAAACCTGTTCATACATCCTTAGTACATATACTGCAGCAGTTAAATAACGAAAAACATATGATATGTGCAAGAAATAAGGCAGACAAGCTCATTTACTCCCACGATCTGGGAGCGAGAAAGCTAATGTTATGGGTGGACTTGTTCGCCGGCTAGGCTCCGCCCACCCCTACCCCCCATGCTTCACCTCGCAGTGAAGAGCGGCGCCCGCTGAGGGCCACTCCATCTATTCTTCCTCCAAGGTTAAAATCATAAACTTCTTTATTTATTCACCAATCTTCTTAATATTACTCGGGCTTCATATTCAGCCTTTCTACTAACAAATGGCTTACCTAGAATCTGAAATTAAGAATTCTTAATATTTTTTTCTGTTATTTTTTTATAATAATAAAAAAATAATGATAATAAATGTGAAAAGTCTAGTTGACCATATTATAGAAAAAGTTATATTTTAAGGATATAATAATTAAAACTGCCTACTGTAGCATACTAAGAAGCCTATAGCTATTACTTTACTATGTGCTTCAATGAGGCTTAACAATGTCCTTTGCATGGTGGGGAGACCAATACTGTACCGCGTATTCAAAGTGGGGTCTGACTAAACTATTGTGAATCGGAAGTACTGCATCTTTATTTTTGAATAAAAAGTTTATCTTAACTTGATGAAGCGCAGCATTCTGTTTGCTTTATTTGCTGCATCGATGCACTGCTGTGAGAAATTCAAGTTTGACGCGATTTTGACACCCAGGTCCTTGACGAATTGAACGCTTTTGAGTTCAAGGCCAAGCATTTCGTAATCGAACTTTTTATTTCTTGTTCCAACTTGAAGAACCTGGCACTTATCTATATTAAAGGGCATCTCCCATCCAGCAGACCAAGCTGAAATTTTATGCAAATCTTCTTGGAGGCTTTGTCTTCGTCAATGAGAACCGAGTTACTAATCTTTGTGTTGTCTGCAAATTTACCAATGAGATTACTGATTCCAACGTCCACATCGCTGATGAAAATAATGAAGAGCACTGGGTCAAGAACCGAGCCCTGAGGGACGCCACTAGTGACGGGCTTCCACTCTGAGATAATTAAATCCGTCGATCACCATTCTCATATGTCTGTTACTCAACCAAATCGCGATCCTTTGGTGAACTTAACCGTCAATACCTTGTTGCTTTAATTTATAAAGTAATTTTTGGCATGAAACTTTATCAAACGCTTTCTGGAAATCAAGATAGACTACGTCCAGTGATATGGTTACCTCATAAACTAAGAAGAGGTCGTTGTAAAAGGTCAGTTGATTGGATAGGCATGATCTTTTGTTGCGGAAGGCATGTTTTGAATCTTTAATCAATTAGTGGCTTTCAAGGTAACTCACAATTTTGTCTCTAATTATGCTTTTGAATAGCTTACCTACAACTGAAGTTAGACTAATGGGTCTGTAATTACTCAGTATTTTGTTATCTCCTGTTTTTTTAAAGGTGTTACGTTAGCCTTTTTCTAATCCAAAAGTTTCTCTCTTTGTTTCTTTAAGAAGTATAGGATATACTTTGTCAGGTCCGGGACAAAGTTAGACAATGCATGAACGAGATTTTTCGTTAGTACTGTTGCAGGTGTTGGTGGTAATGGTGGGAAGACTGCTAATATCAAATAACGAGGAAAAATAACTGTTTAACAAGTTCGCAACGTGTTGGCTGTCAGACACTAATTCCCCGTCACTGTTAGTTAGAGGTCCAATTACACCTCTGTTCGCCTCCCTGTTGTTTATATAACTGAAGAAGGATTTCAAATTATTTTTACGGTTGGTTGCAATGTTTTCTTCATATCTACGCTTTGCCTGACATACTAATCTTTTAACTTGCCGCCTGGCTTCATGTTAAAGTTTAATGTTTTCGGGCGTGTTTTGCTCTTTCTTTAGCCTGTAAGACAACTTTCTCTCCTCAATCGAATGTTTAATTTCGCCAAGGTGGACATTTATTAGTCTTACCTCGCTTCTCGCCGAATGGGACAAATGTGTTCTGCTGAGTGAGTAGTTGATCTTTAAAGTTTAGCCAGGCTTCCTCCATGTTGCAATCATCTGTTAGTTGTATTTCTGTTAGCTTTTGCCGGATTTCTACGAAATTTGCTCTTTTGAAATTGGCCACCATTACTTTATTTTCAGTGGCTGTTGTTTGAGCTGTAATGTCGACGCGCACTAATTTATTATCGCAAGAACCGAGATGTTCTCCTACCGTAACATAACTGACTAGGATATCTTCGGTCGCTATAACAAGGTCTAATATGTTATTTTGTCGAGTTGGTTCAGTAACCATTTGACTTAGGTCATTATCTTCTAAAAATTCGGTCATTCTATATGACTCGTCCTTTGTACCCGACAGTGTCACCCAGTCAATATTAGGGAGATTAATGTCTCCTAATATCAGTGAGTCGCTGTTATTAAGTGACTGCCTTAAAACACTGTACATTTCAACTTCATCTTCGAGTGATTGCCCCGGAGGCTTCCGGTGACGGATATATTTAGATTATTTTTTGCAATATTTACTCGCTCGCACAAATGTTCCACGTTACTGTCTCTATGGTGTTCTGTCGGTGAGATGGAAATAGCTTTTGACGAAAAGGGCGACACAACCACCTGTACGGTTGACACGATCTTTGTTGACGAATCTGTAGCCATCTGTGTTGTATTCTGAACTTAAAACAATATTTGTGGTATCAATAAATGTTTCGGTTATAGCAATTACGTCATTGTTTTATGTTGTAACAGGACATCACAATTCATCAAACTTGATTCTTAGGACTTATGACTTTTAGATTATCTTGAGGTTTAATAATGGAGGTGGTGTTACTTGCAGTTCCACGGTTTGGTGTTTGTTGAGCTGTATGCCATCTGTTTACAAGAGCAGGGTGGAGAGACGCAGCCGAGAGAAGTTTTTTGTCCGGGTGTCACGTACTGCATCGTTAAGGAGCCTTCCGAATCTGGCTGTTCCTACGGGGGGACAGGTGGAGTCCGTCTCTTTGGAAGAGCCCACCCTGGCCGTAGAAATTGTCCCAGGCATTAAGAACTCGACGTCGAGCTCCCTGCAGAGAGTCTGTAAACGGCTGTTAATTAAGGCTGAAGGCCTTGCTGAATAAGTCGCTCGCCGCCAATATCCGTGGTAGAATTCCTGAAATTAAGATGTTGGAGGATCTAGTCGTTCGTACCTGCTTGGATAACAAAAAGAGAGTCATCAGAAGACTCAGGGGAGACCTCGTCCAGGGCAGCTGTGATGTCACAAAGGACGCACAAAGGACACAAAGGAAGAACAAACAACAGCAGACCTGCTGGTCCTCACGAGGCTGTTTGTGACAAGCTACACTAACTATCTAATCAAAGGTGGAAGATGAAGGACAGCAAAGGCGAAGGCTCCTCCCCACCCCCCATCCCTCCAGCCAAAGCTGGCAGAACAGGAAAAATAACCATGCAGCATGGAAAAACTGCATGGAAATTATATAGGAAAGAAGAAAGAACTACCATTACTGCTACCACTAACCGGGCGATAAAAGCGGACAAGGACACCAGTATTCGAAAGAACTTAACGTTATTACGACAATGAGTAATATCTTAGTTGCTGGTTGGATTCAAAATACTTGTCTAGTCTATTCTTGAAGGCCGTAACTTTTCTTTTTTTTTTTTTTTTTTTTTTTACATTGCGGCCTATTGCGCCGGTAGGCTTCTTCCCGGTGGGTCCTGATGGTCGGCCCAGCCCGTTCTGGCGCAGGCGAGTGTTTATAGTGGCGCCATCTTGCATTGGCTCATGCTGCCCTCCCAGAGCTCATCTTTGATCCTAGAATCTAGAGTCCGGGTTGATAGGTGGTCTTCTGGACAGCATGTGGGTAGTTTTAAGCCACTCGGCGGCATTGAACTCGCGTTCTCCTGAACACGGGGCCGTTACTTTGACGACTCAGCCACCGCCTCTGTTGTACTATCAACGACATCACAGGGTAGAGACTTTCAAACATTAACATCTCGATTGAAGAAGAAGTGTTTAGCTTCGTGCGACGAGAATCTTTAACCACTTATCTTCAAATTGCGATTTCTTCTTGTTTTATTTGATCGATCAATTGTAAAGTAATCTTCCGCATTAATATCACTGAATCCTTTAAACATTTTAAACACTTCTATTAGATCGCCTCGCATTCTTCGTTTTGATAGGCTGTATAAATTTACTTCTTTAAGCCTTTGTTCATATGATAAATTTCTCAACCTAGGAATCATCTTTGTTACTCTTCGTTGAACTCGTTCCAACTTTTCTATGTATTTTCTGTAATAGGGAGACCAAAACTGTACACAGTACTCTAGACGGGGTCGAACCAACGAATTATACAGTTTTAATATTACTTTTTTCCGATTTATTATTAAAGACTCGTCCGATGAAGCCAACCAATTTGTTTGCAGTTTTAACTACCTCTGAACAATTCTGACCGGGCTTTAAATCGCTTGATATAGTAATTCCAAGATCCTTTTCTTTACTTACTGCAGAAAGTTGTTTGCCATTCATTACGTACCGAACGCGATTGTTATTTTTTCCGATGTGCAACACTTTACATTTGTCAACGTAAAATTTCATTTGCCATTGATTGGCCCAACGTGCAAGTCGATCTAGATCTGATTGTAAAGCTTCTTCGTCGAGTGTCACAGTTACTTTACTAACAATTTTTGTGTCATCAGCAAATTTTGATACTTTGCAAGTGAGCCCATCATCGATATTATTAACATAAATTAAGAAGGCATGGGGCCAAGCACTGATCCTTGAGGTACGCCGCTTCTGACATCGAGCCAATTAGATGTAACACCGTTTAGAACTACCCTCTGTTTCCGGTCAGAGAGCCAGTCCACAAGCCAATTGTGAATGTTACCCGAGATACCGTGCGCCAATAGTTTGCTGAGCAATCGTTGGTGGGGGACCTTATCAAATGCCTTTTGAAAATCCAGATATATGATATCTACTGATCTACTTTCATCGAACACCTCAAAAATATAATGAACAAAATCAAGTAAGTTAGTTAAACACGAACGTTTACTACGGAAGCCATATTGCGAATTATTTATTATATTATTTTCTTCGAAGAATTTCACCATATTGTCGCGAATAAGATAACAATAATTACGCCTAAAACGGGAGACTCTTCCACAGAATTCAACCACCTGATGGCGAATCACAGAGTCCCCAACCAGGAAAGCGTTCTGCTCCTCTTCCTCCTCTTCTAGTATGGCAAATCTGTTGAAGCAATGAGTAGGGTAAATGGCGCTGGGGTCGGGGGGTGGGGGGTGCTGGCGGGGCTTGAAGAGCAGGCGTGGCGGGTGATGGGACGATCAGTGGTAGTACGACGATGTTGGCCTGGATAAATTCCTGCAAGGTTTCAACAGTTTGGGTTAGTTCAGTGATCTGGCCAGCTGTTAGCCTGTCATCTTGCTCAAGAAGTCTGGTTTCCATTTGCTCTCTCAACAGACAAATCTTTCAAACCGAGGAGCGTCCTGTAAAAAAATGGGATGAAAAGTTCCCGGAACACGATGAACATTTCTTCAACGCCATTGCTCTATTAATCTGGGAAAACAAACGAAAATATAAGTGAGAGGTTTAGTTCTTAACGTCGGGTCAGGTGATCAGGCCGCGCACGAGAGAGAGAGAGAGAGTGTGTGTTTGCATGCGTGTATGCTCGTCAACAGATAGTACTCCCTGCTCGTCACCAAAATGAACTCATGCATATTATGTTGCACCTCCCCTTTCCCCAAACATCCAATCGTAATTAGCTAGTTCATTGGCAAATATCTTACATGAACTTTAGGTTATGAAAACTAAAACAAAGAATTAAAAACTTTATCAAAGTAAAAGTACATATTCAGGTAGAGTGAGTAGGAAGGTTGAGGGCGATGCTTTGTCTCAGACACCTTCTCACCTATGGCTGAACAGAGTAGTCTGTTTAGCTTCAGGTGAGACTGCGTCAGAGAAGAAGCCCCGCCCACTAGCCTCCTGTTTTCTTCTTCTTTTTTATTTTTTTTTACAGCTAAGGAAGCACCTCAAGGGCAAAAAAAGTAATAATGAGAAAAAAAGCCCGCTAATCACTGCCACTATTAAAAAAAAAGTTAAAAGAGTGGCCAAAAGAGAGGTCAAATCCGGGAGGGGAGGTGTCTGGACACTTTCCTCTTGAAAGAGTTTAAGTCGTAGGAAGCAGGAAATTCAGACAAAGGATGATTGTTCCAGAGTTTACCGGTGTATGGTATGAAAGAATCAAGATCATTGTTATAACTTGCCTAAGTGATTTGAACAGTATAGGGATGAGCTAGAGCAGAAAGTCCAGTGCTGCGGGGCCGCAAGAGGGGGGAAGGAATGCAGTTAATTAATAAGCTTAGAAGAGCAGTCAGCATGAAAATACCGATAGCAGATAGAGAGGAAACCTTACGGCGGACTTTATGAGGTACATAGAAGGCTGTCAGCAAGGGAAGGGAGGATTGATGAGACGGAAAGCCTTTGAATCCATTCTGTCCAAAAGAGCTGTGTATGGAGCCCTCACACACATTAGATTTTGAGTTTAGGATAGACCGAGGATGTTTATTGTGGGAGAAGGAGACAGATGAATGTTATCGAAAAATAGAGGATAGGTGTTTGGAAGATTGTATAAAGTTCACAGATGGAGAAATTTAGTTTTTGAGGCGTTGAAGGACACCAAGTTTTTTTTGCCCCAATCGGAAATGATAGTAAGGTCTGAGATCAAACGTTCTGTAGCCTCCAGCCTGGAATTATGTATCTCCTGTTGGAAGGGTCTTCTGTCAAAAGATGTTGAATAATGCAGCCTCGTTTTGAGCTTGGAGATGTATGTTGAAGGATCATTGGGTACAGCAAGGATCTCCCATCACAATCACACACACCCGACAGGCACCCGTGAGACACCTGTCGGACTCCCAGTACTCATTCCTTCTTAGGTGGACAGGGTACTTGCCTGGGAATCGAAACCAGGGTCTCTGTTGTGAAGCGAGTACTAAACAACTACACCACACTACAGAGGTCTGTGTTTGTTTTGTTTATGTCTGCTTGTTTATGTACATTTGTCTTAGGTGTGTTATAGAAGATGCATTCTTCTCACCCTTAGTAAGTTCGTAGCTTCTGCACATGGCTTTCCGGTGAGCGAGACAGCAAGAGGTACATTCGTCGTGTTTGGGTGTAGAGGGCACCTCAGGAGGAAGGGCATCTGACGACCGCTGTTCCTGCTCTGGTAGTCAAGGTAGTCTGAAAAGCAAATCAATCAAATAATGGGAGAATACGGCGGGGGGCGTGTCGCCTCGCCCACCCTACGACGCCAACTCCGGGGGTCTCTCCGGGCGAGTCTCCATGCAGGTCCCCACCCCATCATGAGTACCTCCTGGCAGGATCTATGAACTTAGTCAAGCCACGAACTCCGTGGGTGTTCCCTTGGCCTCCTCCACTTAGGATTGTCTCTTACAGAGACAACCCGATGGACAGGATTAGCTTCTAGGTAGCGTGCCACATTGCCGTATAGCCGGAGATGACTTTGACGGACTATGCAGGTAATATATGTAGCATCAGTCTCTCGGAGTAGTCGCCGATTTGACACAAAGTCATTCCAGCGATATCCCATGATTTTGCGTAGACATTTATTACCAAAGGCCATAGACTTCACAATCTCTTGACGGGAAACGGGGCGCGGGGCCGATTCGCAGGGGGCCGATTTTCAAAAATTTAAAATTTAAATATTTTCAAAACCAAAGCAGCTAGCGACCTGAAACTAAAACAGGCACCTCCCTTAGGCATATATGAGTCTCCATGAGCAGCGGTATCAAAAAATTCAAAGTCGTTCCTAATAAAGATTAATTGTTTGGCTATAAAATCCTCAGATTTTACGCTAGATGCACAAACATCACCAAATGCAGAGATAATCACTTATATTTTCAGAATCAATAACATATAATAAATCACTTAATTTTCACATTAGAAACTTAATACTTGAGGAAAGCATGCAGAAACATCTTAATTTTACTCAACAAAAGCAAAATATTCATTTTTCTATATACAATCACAACTTATTTTGGTTGAATTTGATGTCACTATTGCCGCAGCACGTCTTGCCGGCTATCTGGCCTTAGTCCCTGAACAATCACTTTAGCCTTTTGGTCAGTTTCCTGGACTTGTACGTCCCTGTTCCTCGCCGTCTCCTTCCTGCCCTCCTCGATACTGCTCCTCTTCCTGGATGGTGTTGGCCAGGTTGCCCCCTCCTGGCACCTGTACCCCTGCAAGGTCGGGTGAAGGACGCCATGGGGGCCATTGGAGAGATGGCCGCTTCAGGACGCCCGGCCCGTCTCCAGCTCTCCCCTGTCGACCAGCTCGACCAGGGCGTCGAACATCACAGAGGGCGGGTCGCCCTCTCCAGCTCCACGGTAATCTTCATCTCCTCCTGCTGGGCAAGCTCCTGCTTGCAGCACTCGGCCACAGAGGAGTTGGCCTGGACCTTCCTGGCCAGGTAGCCGGCGTAGTTGACCGCGGCGAGGAGCAACTCGTCCGTCGATCACCTCGTCGTCCTCCTTCTCCTCTGCAACCTGTTGCTCACCATGAAGTTCTGCACGCTCGTCCAGTAGTTGGCGCCGCACATGGTGCTGCACTGAACACACCACTGCACTGCACACAACACTGAGTCACTGCACTGATGGCGTAGTACGGCTCCTCCACAGTTTACTCCACGGGGTCGCGGCGTCCTCATATCTTGTGTCTCCTCCGTCACTTCCACTCGATCCACTGCCTTCTGTGTCTTCTTGTATCGTCCTCTGGATCCTTGCAGTTGTGGGCAGAGACGATGAATAAGAAGTGCCCAGCTGACTGCGTGCGCGGGAACTGCTGAGAGTGCCATGTAGGCACTAACTAAACGTACATTTCTTGTTTCCTAATACGTAAAACTGTGGACTTCACTATCCTACAGTTATCATTCATTTTACGTAAAGATTTCAACCTAAAGTTACGCAAATTTGCCATTTTTTACACAACGTTTTCAAAGTGCACGCATGGTGCTATTTTATATAAGTTACCTTGAATCCTCGACCAAATCACTCTAGAGACACTCCTGCCTGCTTGTATGCACTAAAACTTGAAGATTTCGTCCTGTTTCCACTTAAATTCGGAAAGAGCAGAGTGTGTGTTGTTTGAGTTGTCGCAGTGAAAGTCGCCATAACAATCGGCCCCTTACGCGAAGCCAGCGCGCCAAGACTGAAGAGATTTCCCGTCAACTAGTTGTGAAGTCTATGCAAAGGCATCAATCAGCCTCTCCAAGAAGTCCCCATCTGCTGTCTATGTCTCACAGCCATAAAGTAAAAGAGGAAGCAAAAGGGACTTGAAGATCCGGATTTATGTCCTTCTGCACAGGTATAGACAACACCATATACTCGAGCTGAGCGAGTCAATAGCACCGCAGGCCAAGCCAATCCGCCGTAACACTTCCTGGCTAGACTCACCATTGTTATGAACTACGCTAATAAGGTATGTGAAATTTTCCAAGATCTCAATGTCCTCGCCACACGCATGAACAGACTATACTGTTTCATCTAGCATCTTCCAAACACCAGTACCTTGGTCTTGGCCCAAGATACTTGAATCCCCAAGGGCTTCGCCTCCTCGTGTAGTGCCTCGAGAGCTATCACCAAAATCTCTAGCGTCTCCACCAGGATTACTGCATCATCAGCAAGAACAAGGTCAGTGATATTGGATACTTCAAAATGACTCTGGTCCGCACCTCTGCTCATTACCCAGTCCATACAAGTGTCAAGAAGCGATGGGATAAATACAAAGCCCTACCTCACTTTCGCATTCACGGGAAAGAAGATAGACAAGCTAACCTCCACAGTTCTCAGCACTCTCAGTCCCAGAACACCGGCCAGTCACCAACCCAATAGCTCTTGCAGGAATCCCACGGAGTCGCAGGGGATCCAAGATTGCCTTCTTAAGATTGACGTAGGCTGCAGGCATCCCTTGTCGTAACTTACGGCGGCGCTCCACCAGTACGCGAAGCGCTAGGATACGGTCAGTTGTTGACTAATCAGGTGTGAACCCAGACTATTCAGGTCTCTGCAGCCTCAGCAGCTGGCTGCGAATTTGCATCAGCAATAGGTGGGCAAGCACCTTGCCTGGCACAGTGAGCAGTGTAATACCACGGTAGTTGTTGCAGTCTTGGCGGTCCCCTTCCCATTTCCTGATAGAGACGACCAGCCCCCTCTTCCAGTCAGGAGGAATGGTACCATATTGCCATACGGCAGTCAAGACAGCATGCAACCGGTGGATCATGGCCTCGCCTCCAGCTTTGAGCAACTCCGCACTGATGTTAATGATGCCAGGGGCCTTTCCACCACTCAACTTTGCCTCAACCTCTCTGACCTCGGCAAGAGAGGACGGACTTTCGTTGATGAGTGGATCAGCATCCACCACCTGCAACCCAGCAACTGGAAGCTGTCCACTTGGAGTGTCCGCCGTGTACAACTGTTCAAAGTACTCAGCCCATCGAGCACTCTGCCCATCCATACCCGACACGTGGCAGCTATCCCCTGTTCGTATAGGGCTCACCTGAGAGAGAGAGATTTAGAGCAGAGCTTCTCCAGGGTTCGGTAAGCAGATCGGAGGTCATTCGCATTTATATATATTTTTTTTTACAACAAAGGAGACAGCTCAAGGGCACAAAAAAGGGAACAATAATAAAAAAAAGCCCGATACTCACTGCTCCTAAAAAGAATCCAAGGAGATGGCCGAAAGAGGGGTCAGTTTTCGGAGGAGAGGTGTCCTGATACCCTCCTCTTGAAAGAGTTCAAGTCATAGGCAGGAGGAAATACAGATGAAGGAAGATTGTTCCAGAGTTTACCAGCGTGAGGGATGAAAGAGTGAAGATGCTGGTTAACTCGTGCGTAAGGGATTTGGACAGTAAAGGGATGAGCATGAGAAGAAAGTCGTGTGCAGCGTGGCCGCGGGAGGGGGAGAGGCATGCAGTTAACAAGTTCAGAAGAGCAGTCAGCGTGAAAATAACGATAGAAAATAGAAAGAGAGGCAACATCGATGCGGCATTTAAGAGGTAGAAGACGATCAGTAAGAGGAGGAGAGCTGATGAGACGAAGTGCCTTACACTCCACTCTGTTCAATAGAGCTGTGAGAGTGGAGCCCCCCCACACGTAAGATGCATACTCCATACGAGGGCGGACAAGCCCCTGTATATGGATAGCAACTGTGCGGGGTAGAAGAACTGGCGGAGACGATACAGAACGCCCAACCTCGAGGAAGCTGATTTAGTGAGAAAGGAGATGTGAAGTTTCCAGTAAAGATTTTGAGTTAAGGATAGACCGAGGATGTTTAGTGTTGAGGATGGTGACAGCTGACTGTTGTCGAAGAATAGGGGATAGGTGTTTGGAAGATTGGGTCGAGTTGATAGGTGGAGAAATTGGGTTTTTGAGGCATTGAAGGACACAAGGTCCCTTGTACCCCAATCGGAAATGATAGTAAGGTCTTAGGTTAAGCGTTCTGCAGCCTCCAGCCTTGAGTCATGTAGTTCCTGTTGAGAAGGTCTTCTGTTCAAAGAAGTTGAATAATGCAAAGTGGAGTCATCAGCGTATGAGTGGATAGGACAGTTTGTTATGGAAAGAAAATCATTGATGAATAACAGGAAGAGAGTGGGGGAACACCACTGTTGATAGGATTAGGGGAAGAACAGTGACCGTCTACCACAGCAGAGATAGAACGGCCGGAAAGGAAACTGGAGATAAAGGCACATAGAGAGGGATAGAATCCGAAAGAGGGCAGTTTAGACAGCAAAGACTTGTGCCAGACTCTATCGAAGGCTTTCGATATGTCTAGCGCAACTGAGAAATTTTCACCGAAACGGCTAAGAGAGGATGACCAAGAATCAGTTAAGAGAGCAAGAAAATCGCCAGTAGAACGCCCCTTGCGGAACCCATACTGGCGATCAGATAGAAGGTTAGAAGTGGAAAGGTGCTTTTGAATCTTCCGGTTAAGGACTAATTCAAAAGCTTTAGATAGACAGGAAAGTAATGCTATAGGTCGGTAGTTTGAGGGATTGGAGCGGTCACCCTTCTTAGGCACAGGCTGTAAGAAGGCGTACTTGCAGCAGAAGGAAAGGTAGATGTTGATAGGCAGAGACGAAAGAGTTTGACCAGGCAGGGTGTCACCAAGGAAACACAGTTTTTAAGGACAATAGGAGGCACTCCATCAAGTCCATAAGCCTTCTGAGAGTTGCGGCCGGAGAGGGCATAGAAATCATTCTTAAGAATCTTTATAACAGGCATGGAGTCAGAGGGGGGATGAGTAGGAGGAATATGCCCAGCATCGTCCAGGGTGGAGTTGTTACAGAAAGTTTGAGTGAAGAGTTCAGCCTTAGAGATAGATGAGACGGCAGTGCTGTCGTCAGGGTTAAGAAGAGGCGGGAAAGAGTAAGAAGTGAAATTGGAGGAGATATTTTTGGCTAAGTTAGAAGTCTCTGGAAGAATTAGAGAAAGCAAGGTGTTGACATTTGCTATGGATAAAGGAGTTTTTGGTAAGTCGAAGAATAGATTTGGCACGATTCCAGGCGGAAATATAAAGATCATGGTTAGCGGGAGTTCGAAGGCTTTGGTACCTTTTGTGAGCTGCCTCTCTATCTTTGACAGCACGAGAACAAGCGTGATTAAACCAAGGCCCTCGACTTCCTCACCGAGAGCCCTGGCATACCTATCCTTGTCTCTCCTCAGGAGATCTCTAGTCCCACGCGACAGAGCCCTGTATTGGTCCTGGTTCCCATCAAGTCTGGCAGCGCGACTCTCCTCTATATTCTCCAGCGTCTCTGTCGAAGCAAATTCATTCCTAGATCTCAGGTGCTCTCCAGTGCACTAAAAAAATAGAAAAAAGAGCACTGAACACATTGAATCGATTTGAAACTGTCACTGCATACTCCTGAGCACAAATTAGGTCCTTCAGCCTCTCGAGATGGAGCACAGTATTGTTGCATCTCGATTTTTTTCTTGACCTGACATGAAGCTTAAGTGTTGCAACAACAAGCCTATGGTCAGTTGCCTCTTCCTTACCTCTAATCCTTCTGCTTACTCTGTCAAACTGTTCTCTCCGTTGGGCTCCTTCGATCATAACCTTATTTCTGTATCCTGTCCTATCGCTCCTGTACACCCTCTGGACCCACCGAAGAGGCGATGCTTCTGTCATTTTGCTTCAGCTCGGTGGGACGACTTGAGGATGTACTTTTCCGATTTCCCGTGGAATGATTACTGCTTCCAGGAGAGAGACCCCTCTGTGTGTGCTCTGCGCATCACAGAGGTGATTGTCTCTGGAATGGAGGCATACATTCCACGTACTTTCTCTACTCCTCATGCTAAAAAGCCTTGGTTTAATCATGTTTGTTCTCGTGCTATTAAAGATAGAGAAGCAGCTCACAAAAGGTTCCAGAGCCTTCGAACAACCGCTAACTTTGATCTTTACATTTCAGCCCGGAATCGTGCCAAATCTATTTTCCGACTTACCAAAACTTCTTTCATTAATAGAAAATGTCAACACCTTGCTTCTAATTCTTCCCGTGACTTCTGACATCTAGCCAAAAATATCTCCTCAATTTCACTTCTTCCTCTTTCCCTCCTCTCCTTAACCCTGACGGCAGCACTGCCGTCTCATCTGTCTCTAAGGCTGAACTCTTCGCTCAAACTTTCTGTAAGAACTCCACCTTGGACGATTCTGGGCATATTCCTCCTACTCATCCCCCCTCTGACTCCTTTATGCCTGTTATTAAGATTCTTCCAAATGATGTTTTCTATGCCCTCTCTGGCCTCAACTCTCAGAAGGCTTATGGACCTGATGGAGTGCCTCTTATTGTCCTTAAAAACTGTGCTTCTGTGCTGACACCCTGCCTGGTCAAACTCTTTCGTCTCTGCCTATCAACATCTATCTTTCCTTCCTGCTGGAAGTATGCCTTTGTACAGCCTGTGGGGTGACCGTTCCAATCCCTCAAACTACCGCCCTATAGCTTTACTTTCCTGTCTATCTAAAGCTTTTGAATCAATCCTTAACCGGAAGATTCAAAAGCACCTTTCCACTTCTAACCTTCTATTTGATCGCCTGTATGGATTTCGCAAGAGACGTTCTACTGGCGATCTTCTTGCTCTCTTAACTGACTCTTGGTCATCCTCTCTTAGCCGTTTCGGTGAAACTTTCTCTGTTGCGCTAGACATATCGAAAGCCTTCGATAGAGTCTGGCACCAGTCTTTGCTTTCTAAACAGCCCTCTTTCGGATTCTATCCCTCTCTTTGTTCCTTTATCTCCAGTTTCCTTTCCGGCCGTTCTATCTCTGCGGTGGTAGACGGTCACTGCTCTTCCCCTAAACCTATCAACAGTGGCGTTCCACAGGGCTCTGTCCTATCACCCACTCTCTTCCTGTTATTCGTCAGCGATCTTCTTTCAATAACAAACTGTTCTGTCCACTCATACGCCGACGACTCCACTCTGCATTATTCAACTTCTTTCAATAAAAGACCCTCCCAACAAGAAGTACACGACTCCAGACTGGAGGCTGCAGAACGCTTAACCTTAGACGTTGCTATCATTTCCGATTGGGGCAGAAGGAACCTTGTGTCCTTCAATGCCTCAAAAACTCAGTTTCTCCACCTATCAACTCGACACAATCTTCCAAACACCTATCCCCTATTCTTCGACAACACTCAGCTGTCACCGTCTTCAACACTAAACATCCTCGGTCTATCCTTTACTCAAAATCTCAACTGGAAACTTCATATCTCCTCTCTCGCTAAATCAGCTTCCTCGAGGTTGGGCGTTTTGTATCGTCTCCGCCAGTTCTTCTCCCCGCGCAGTTGCTATCCATATACAGGGGCCTTGTCCGCCCTCGTATGGAGTATGCATCTCACGTGTGGGGAGGCTCCACTCACACAGCTCTTCTGGACAGAGTGGAGTCTAAGGCTCATCAGCTGGCTTGTCAGAAAGCCCTGTCCCTCCTTCGTGTTTTTGTTCATACCTCTTGGGGTGCAGACAGGGACACGCTACTCCTCCTCCACAGAACACTCATCCTTTCCACGTTGGAATATGGCTGCGAGGTATACTCCTCCGCCAAGGAGGCTCACCTACGCGTGTTGGACTCAGTACATCACGCCGGGGTCCGCTTGCCTACTGGTGCATTCCGGTCTTCACCGATACCTTGCCTCCTCGTGGATGCTGGCGTCCTGCCTCTGGATTTGAGACGCCAGTCCTCTCTATTCCGTTGCTGGTTCCGCGTCCAACGCCTTCCAGAATCAGTTCCTTGTGTGTCAATTTTGCGGGATTCCCGTTCGCCTGCATATGATGAGCGACCTAGTCTCCCTAAACCTTTTGGGTTTCGGGTAGCGTCTGCCATGCCACCGTTGTCTTTCCCTCCCATTCCTATCTGCCCTTATCGAGTACCTAGGGTTGGATACTGCCAGTTGCCCGGTGTATCCGTGTGTTCTCCCACTATAGATAGTAAGAGGGATTTACCGCCATCTGCGTCCCGAGCCTTATTTTTAGAGCATTTCACTGAACACTCGGACTCCATCCCTGTCTTTACTGATGGCTCTAAATTGGATGCTGGAGTTGGCTTTGGTGTTGTGTTCCCCTCCTTCTGTCGGGGAGGTAGTCTTTCTTCAGTTGCTTCTGTATTTACTGCAGAGCTGTCTGCAATAGTCCTCTCTTTACAGATTATTTATACGCTTCCTGTGGACTCTTTTATGATTTTTAGTGATTCTCGTAGCGCTCTTTCTGCGCTGGGCTCCTTTACTCCCTCTGTTAATCCCCTAGTTTTATCTGTTCTCGAGTGGCTGTATTTGCTCAGCAACAGGGGATACCGCGTTGGGTTTTGTTGGGTTCCAGGACACGTTGGCGTACACGGGAACGAACAAAGCTGATGGACTTGCAAGGGAGGCAGCAGCTAGAGCTGCCCCTCCTAGTGCTGTCCCATATACAGATATGTTTCCAGAGATTCGCAAGGCAATTCTTGCCAGTTGGCAGGAGAGGTGGAATCCTCGGGGTGCGACTTCCAAAATGGGAGAGATTACCAGGACTGTGTCTCGTCCTTGGTCATACGACAGTGTCCGTGACCGTCGCTCGCAGACAGCCTTGACCCGTCTTCGCACGGGTCATACGCGTCTAACACATGGTTACCTCATGTCCCGGGGAGTGCAGCCTTATTGTGATGACTGCTTGGTTCCCCTGACCGTGCGGCACTTGCTGGTCGAGTGCCCCAGTTTGGGGGACCTGCGAGTGTGATACCTGTCGCAGTGTCGAGGAGAAGACGGATCATTCCGTCTCTCGCTGATGCTGGGAGGGAGATGTCTTTCCCCGGGACATGAAGTACTTCTCTTTATGGAGAAGGCTGGCCTTCTCCATGAGTTATGACCATTTTATGTGTGATTTGTTTTGTCTCGTTTTGTTTGGCTTTGCTCTTAGTTTTTTTTGGTTTTTGTTTCCTTTTTTAGCCTTTATACAAAGTTTTAAAAAAAAAGTTTTTAACCCATTGAATGCGGCGCCATATGATCCTGGCTGTTGCGGCGCCTAATTTAAATAAATCCAGTCCAATCCAATCGTCTCATCAGCTCTCCTCCTCCTACCTCTTAAATTCCGCCGCGATGTTGCCTCTCTTTCTATCTTCTATCGATATTTCCACGCTGACTGCTCTTCTGAATTTGCTAACTGCATGCCTCCCCCCCTCCCGCGGCCCCGCTGCACACGACTTTCTACTCATGCTCATCCATATACTGTCCAAACCCCTTATGCAAGAGTTAACCAGCATCTTCACTCTTTCATCCCTCACGCTGGTAGACTCTGGAACAATCTTCCTTCATCTGTATTTCCTCCTGCCTACGACTTGAACTCTTTCAAAAGGAGGGTATCAGGACACCTCTCCTCCCGAAATTGACCTTTCTTTCGGCCACCTCTTTTGATTCTTTTTTGGGAGCAGCGAGTAGCGGGCTTTTTTTATTATTGTTTTCTTTTTTGTGTGCCCTTGAGCTGTCTCCTTTATTGTAAAAAAAAAAAAAAACTCACCACTCCGGTCAACTCAGCTATTCTGAAGGATCCTGAAACGAGTACTTACAAGGATGTTGTCAATCTCCTTAGCTACCCCTCTGGCATCACTATACCATGTCCAGCGGTGCAGCTTTGGTCTTTGGTACTAGGAACTCGCAATTCTCAACTCTCTGGATCTTGCAAAATTCATGAGGAGAGAACATTTGATGTTCCTGGTACCAGAACCATGGGGACCAACACATAGCTCGTAGTCAACCCTGTATGTGGCAGTAGTAGCACTGAATTCGCCCAAGACAATGAGTGTGTCCCGGGAAGGGCACTGGTCTAATACGGAGTCGAGTTTGCTGTATAGCATATCCTCCATTTTACACATATCGGTAGGAGCGTACACTGCAACAAGAGACATGAAGCCCAATGTGTGCTTCAGCCTCATTCGCATTATACTCTCATCAATCGGAGCAATATCAACCACAAATGGCACCAATTGGCTAGAGATGCCCATAGCTTTGAGACGGAAGCTATTGATCATGCCGGACTAGTAGAAAGTGAATCCCTCCTTACTTATCTCGCCACTGCCAGGCCTCCTCGCCTCAGAGAGTGCCACATGTCCACCCTCAGCCTTCTGAGCTCATTTGATAGATATGGCAATCGATCATCGTCCGAGAGGCTCCGGACGTTCCAGGTTAACCCCGAGCCTGGTTCCAAGGGTGGACGCAGCATGAGCTGGAGAGAGCGAAAGAGAAAGAAAAACAGCTCGGAGAGGTTGAGGACGCTGCATTCCTCATCCATATAGACCTGTCCCTACCTAAAGCAAAGGGCAGGGATAATACAAGCTTTTTCCATGGCAACTCAACTTTCCTGTCTGGCAACTGGTTTGCAATATATCTGCGAGTTAAAGGTATCAACTATAGCTTGTAGCATTCAATTCTTAATGGCATAAATGCCTCCCCCTTTATGATGTCACAGTCACACATCTACGCGACTCCTGCTTGGGACAATGATGGGCAGACCTATAGTAGTTACAAGACCTTTGGTCTACCTACACTGTCCATTATTATCCACGAAATATATCAGTTGTATCTATTAGGCTGTCAGTGGTGATATAAATAAATGTTTTGCCGACGCTAATATAACACAACGAGTATGATGCTAAGTTAGTACAAGATGAACTCACCGTAATATGGGGAGGCGGTGGCTGAGTGGTTACGTGCTGGCGCCGCGTCAAAAAGTCCTGCCCGCTGCCACAGCTGGGATTTTTCAGTCACCGCCGAGTAACCTAAGACTACCTACATGCTGTCCTGATAATCACCTATCAAACCGGACTTTAAATTATTTCTACAGAGAGGCTCAGAGATGAGCTCCGGGGGGCAGCATGACCAAAGCAAGATGGCGTCACTATTAACACTTTTGTGCGCTATAACGGGCTGAGACAGACCATCATGCCCCACCAAGAAAGCCTACCGGCGCCAAAGTCCGAGACGTAAAAATGAAAAAAATGACAAGCTTTTCAAATCAGTGTCATGTTGGCACACAAGTAAAACCTAATTAGTTTTGGGAAAAGAAATATTACTTTATAGTGGTGGGCAGGTTTTATCTGAGTGATGAGAAGAGTGTCCTCTACCTTCTATTGTTCATTCTTCATATTTTTCTTCTTGTTTCTTTGCTCATTGTTTTTGAAGATTGGGTATGGATGGTGTCGCCATTACTGGGTGCCCAGCGTTCGTAGCTCTTCCATTCTTCTCAGCCTGAGGCACCAATGGTCATTTTTTTCTAGGTCTTCTGATAATCCTAACCCGTGTCAGGCAAGGATATGGGATGAAAGGTGGCAACAGATAATCTTTCAGTTTGCCACTCTGATTGCCTGCGCTGCTTTTTAGCCCAGTAATGTACTATGCAAACTGAATCTTATCTGGTGCAACGGCTTCATCAGATGAACCATTTTCTTCAGTCATTCCATCATTTCTATATGAACAGTGAGGCATTCTACGATTTCATTATTTTTGCTCCTGTTAATATTATTTTGTTATTGTATTTGTTTTACAATTCTATAATTATTTCATCTGGCAATATTCACAATAACGCCTGGCCCTGTTGGAAAGCAGTGCAGAGTTCAGTACGCTAATATCCGTGAGTTAAGGGAAATCTGAGAGAGCTTTCCTTTTCGACGTTTAATCTTGACGTTCTTTGTTGCTCGGAAACACTTCTCTCTGATTTTAGACATTCTTCAGAGGTATCCAGGGGTTTTAAAAAACTTTCCTGTTATGCAGGGACAAAATTTCCCGCGCATCAAGCATGTGCATTTACCTCTGCTCCGGCTTTTGCGGTGCTAGTTCTCTAATAGGTGACTACAAGTGCCATGAAATCATGAAAATCAAAGTAACTTCTACTTTCAATAACCTATACATTTTATCTCTTTATAGAAGCCCTGATTTGGATGACTCCATATATAAATGTCTTTTGTTATATATAGATTAGACACAAGAGACTGATAGGAAAGCCTCTCACATGTTTATTGGTGACTTCAATGCCCACCACGTGGAATGGCTGACTTCTGTGTCACACTCAAGTTTCATGTCTGGTCAAGAAGACTCTCGAAAGGCAACAATACTGTATTCCATCCCGAGGTCAGGCCAGGCTCCTGAGCACTTGCCAGGGTGAAAAGCCTGATAAGTGCTCAGTTGTATGCAGTGGCAGTCTCAAATCGGTTCAATGTGCTCAGCACCCTTGAAGACCCTATAGACCTGTGTGATACCTTCAAAAGTTAGACCCTTTGAGCTGCCAAGAAGTGCACTGGAGAGCGCCCGAGATCCAGGAGTGAATCTCCTTCGGCCGTGACGCTGTAGAACATTGAAAACAGTCGCACTGCCAGGCTTGCTCGGAGCAGGGACCAGTATAAGGCTCTGTCGCGTAGGACTAGAGCTCTCCTGAGGAGAGACAAGGAGAGGTATGTGAAGGGTTTCGCTGAGGAAGTCGAGGGCCATTTAAATGCGAATGACTTCCGACCTGCTTACTGAGCCCTGAAGAAGCTCTGCTCCAAGTCTCCCCCCAGGTGAGCACTATCCGAACAGCTGGCGGCTGCCTCGTGTCGGACATGGATTAGCAGAGGGCTCGTTGGGCTGAATAATTTGAGCAGTTGTACATGGCGGACCTTACGAGTGGACAGCTTCCTATTGCTGGTATGTAGGTGGCAAATGCTGATCCACCCATTGACGAAAGCCCACTCTCTATTGTCGAGGTCAGAAAGGCTGTGGCAAAGTTGAGGGTGGAAAAGGATCTGGCATCTGTAACATTAGTCGGAGCTGCTCAGAGCCAGAGATGAGGCCATGATCCGCGGGTTGCATACAGTCTTGACTGCCGTACGGCGATCTGATACCATTCCTCTTGACTGGAAAAAGGGGTTGGTCGACACTATCTGGTGAGGAAATTGGAATCGTCCGGACTGCAACCACTACCATGGTATAACTCTGCTCAGTGTGACAGGCAAGGTGCTTGCCCACTTATTGCAGATGCGGATTTGCATCGAGTTGCTGAAACTGCAGACACCCGAGCAGTTTGGGTTCACACCTGATAGGTCGACAATTGACCGTATCCTAGTGCTTCGCGTACTGGTGGAGCGCCACCATGAGTTTAGACAGGGGATTTTTTGCAGCTTCTGTCGACCTCAAGAAGGTGTTCGATTCAGTGCATCACGAGGCACTCTGATCTCTGTCCAAGGGCACAATGCATGCAGGCTAGAAATCGTGCAAATAGGGTGATGAATTGCATATTAAGGAGCGTAAGCAATAGAAGAAAAATAAAGCATCCTTAAGTTATATTTAGCATTAGTTTATCCAGTCAGTTCTGGTCACCTTACAACAAAATGGATATCAAAATGTTAGAATCGGTGCAGAGAAGGATGACACGGGTAAAGAAACTTGACAAATAAGGAGAATTAAACAGTTAAACTTGCATTCCCTAGAAGGCAAAGGGTGCTGACGTCAGCTCCCAATCACCAGACGACCGGCCGGGCAGTTGGTAGTTCAGCGGAGGCGACCTGAGCCTCCGCCACACTCCGGGCAGGCAGTCTTCCACTGGTCGCCACACAACTCAGACCTCTGTACAAAGCATTAGTAAACGCTCTGCACTACCAACGCGTTTCCTTCTACATTATGGCGCAGTGAGAGGTACCTGGTGCAGCAGTGATGGCCGTGCCTCGCCCCACGCTTCACGACTTGGCCGCTGCCGCCCTGGCCTACGGGATGGACGACTCTGCTGGCCCGTACACCACCGACCACCACACACCTGTCGGCCCCGCCCCACCTCGCACGTCGACACCTGGGCTCCCGCGCTCCGTGTACACGGCAACACCAGCAAGCTAGTCGTCACCGCCACCGCAGCAGCCGCCAAGCCCCGACGTGGCCGCACTCACACACCGGGTGAACCACCTCTACGAAACCGTAGCATTGCTACTCACCTCACCACCTCAGGGCGTGTCACCATCCAACTATTGGTACCCACCGCCCCTTCATAAACCCCCACCGCCAGCTTACGCACCCACCACCCTGCAATTCGGTACACCACTAACTGCTACTCAACAAGTCTGGTCTAGGCCTCCGCCCACCATACCCACCACGGCTGCCATGCCCCTGCCCACCATGCCTGCCGCGGATGGCATATCTTCGGCCACCATCCCCGCCACGCCTGGCACACATTCGCCCACTATTTCGGCCACGGCTGGCATGCCCATGCCCACGATGCCCGCCACGGCTGGCATACCTCCGGCCCACATGCCACCTACGGCTCTCATGCCACTGCCCACCATGCCCGCCATGGCTGGTTCGCCTTCGGCCCCCATGCCCGCCACAGTTGGCGTGCACCCGCCCACGCTGCTAGCACTCCAGCATACCCGCAGAAAGCCTCCACCCCGGCCCATCGCCACCCACTCCATGCCCAGCCATGCACTGCGGAAATTTTGGACGGACTGGGCCATCTATAAGCACTTGGCAGGTGTACCACCTAACGAGGCGCCGGTGGAGCTGTATTTATCGTGCGACGGCGCACTCCAGTCAGCCGTCCTTGCCGCCAACCAGCACTTCACCAGTCTCACGGAACCGCAACTAACGACACTCATCACTTCAATCGTCAGTAAGCAGCATAATCGCGCGGCAGCCCGGAACCACCTCCGACCCCTCGCTCAGCAGCCTGGCGAATGCATCCGTGACTTTGTGACTCGAGTGACGCAAGCAGCAATGGACTGTGAGTTCTCCTGTTGCTCGTGTGGTGCCGATCAGTCGGAAGAACATATACGCGATCAAATGTTTATCGGTGTGGCTAACACAGCACTCCAACAGGACCTCCTCACCAAGCATCGCAGCCTCCCCACCTTGGCAACAGTACTTAACCACTGTTTGGGGTTTGAGTCTGCCCTCCGCCTACACACGGCTGAACACGCACCCTCCGCTGTACACTCGGCTACCTCACCTTCAACAAGCGCCCGGGAGTACCCACGTAGCACTCAACCGACGCGCTCCCCTCCACGCCGCTCCACCGACCCCCGAACTAGATCGGGCAAGCCTTGCGTTGGGTGTGGCGCCACATCACATGGTCGTGGTGATCGCAAATCTGGGTGTCCAGCCTGGGGAAAGACTTGCAACTCCTGCGGGAAGCTAAACCACTTCGCCTCGGTGTCGATCACCCCCCGCCCCCACTACCTCAGCGTCCAGCTTGGTAGCGCACCTAGTCTGGGATGACGACAAGGGAAGCTTTCAATCCGCCACACCTACACCTCTGCCCTCCCTGGACGTAACGATGGCACCAATCACCCACGAACAGCTTCCTGGCAACCCCAGCCCCTCGCACATCACTGCTCACCCCGACACCGGGGCCCAGGTGTCGATCGCAGGCCCATCACTGTTGTCGCAATTGGGCCTCGGCGGTAAACGCCCACTACCCATTACACAACCCATTCGGGCTGTGGGTGGCACACCTCTACAGGTCGTGGGTTACTGTGAGGGTGTAACTACGCCCTGCAGGCCTTGTTAAGTCTGCCGGCCTCGTTAAGTCTGCCGGCCTCGTTACCGCCCTGGCTCCTCCTACTTACGAGCCGACGTCATAGCCCGGCTGGCGGGCTAAGGCAGACACCAGCTCTCCACCACAGAGTGCACACCTCGCCTTCTCAACCTCACGCTGGTCCTTCGTCTCACTGGGAAAGCTGCGTGTCTGGGCTTCTTGCTGCTTCTCCCCTGGCTGTACCGCCCGACCAAGTCACCACTGCTGTCTCCCACTGCACTCCAGCCTATGGACTTCACTTCCCTGGCCTTTAGCTGAGAGGATTACAACTGGTGCACCCAACCCCGGTGACTCAGCAGGCCAACCTCTTTGCACACTACAGTGGCTTGATTACTTTATGGTCATTTTGTTGTCTTTGACTGTTTTCCACACGCCGTGCACACCCCCGCCACTGTTCCTCACCACTGGAAGGAACAGGTGAAAGCAGACCTCGAAAGGGACGTGGATATGGGTATCTTGGAACCAGTTCCTGTGGGCACCCCGACAATCTGGTGCTCCCGGATGGTGGTGGTAGCAAAGAAGAACGGCCAGCCAAGACGGACAGTTGATCTCCAGGCTCTCAACAAAAACTGTCTTCGCGAAACCCACCACACACCAAGCCCGTTTAACCTTGCCCAGTCAGTCTCCCCCCGGACCCCCAAGACTGCACTCGATGCCTGGAATGGTTACCACGCCGTGCTCCTCGACGAAGACAGCCGAGACATGACAACATTTATCACCGAATTCGGTCGCTACCGCTACATTCGGGCACCGCAAGGATACCTGGCAGCCGGGAACGCCTACACTCGCTGCTTTGATGAAATTGTCCGCGACGTCCCACAGATGGTCAACTGCGTGGACGACACTCCTCTCTGGGACGACGACATCGAAAGTTCGTTCTGGCACACCTTTGACTACCTCACTTTGTGCGCGAAAAACGGCATCACTTTCAACCCCGACAAGTTCGTGTTTGGGAGAACTGCAGTGGATTTCGCAGGCCTCACACTCACCGCCACTTCCATCAAGCCATGTGCAGACATGTTGCGCGCCATACAAGACTTTCCTGCCCCGCAGGACATCACAGGAGCCTGGTCTTGGTTTGGCTTGGTGGAGCAAGTAGCCTGGGCATATTGCATCAAACCTGTGATGCCTCCTTTTCGGGAGCTGGTGCAGTCCTCCATGTTATAGTAGGATATCAATGTATTATTATTATTACTTAATATCACCACGAATTAGGCATACAATTGTCAATGGAAAAAGCCCACGACAGATAGATCACGCCACCTTATAGGAATGTCGTCCGTCAGTGTTTACCGTCTCAGTTTTGTATACTTCGCATTTCATGGTGCGCAGAGGTCACCTTGACGTATGTGACCAATTGTAACAATTATTTTCCAACCTGTAACTCGTCACTCCTTCACGAGAGTCCGACTGACACACAACGACAGTCGCTCTCGCTCCGACGCTCCTGTACATAGGCTACGAATATATTCGCCTTAAGGAAGCTGAAGTCTTAATCAACGCCCTTTAAACGCCCCCCGGCAAGCCCGTTACATTTGGTTGGCAGCGGTCACCACCGCGCCTGTGCCTTCGCTACCTCGTTCTCCTCCAAGCTCCAAGCCACGAGAATTCACCAGGCGCCAGCTACAAGCAACTCACCAGGCGCCAGCTACAAGCAACTCACCAGGCGCCAGCTACAAGCAACTCACCAGGCGCCAGCTACAGGCAACTCACCAGGCGCCAGCTACAGGCAACTCACCAGGCGCCAGCTACAAGCAACTCACCAGGCGCCAGCTATAAGCAACTCACCAGGCGCCAGCTACAGGCAACTCACCAGGCGCCAGCTACAGGCAACTCACCAGGCGCCAGCTACAAGCAACTCACCAGGCGCCAGCTATAAGCAACTCACCAGGCGCCAGCTACAGGCAACTCACCAGGCGCCAGCTACAAGCAACTCACCAGGTGCCAGTTACAAGCAACTCACCAGGCGCCAGCTACAAGCAACTCACCAGGCGCCAGCTACAAGCAACTCACCAGGCGCCAGTTACAAGCAACTCAAAAGGCACCAGCTACAGGCAACTCACCAGGCGCCAGTTACAAGCATCTCACCAGGTGCCAGCTACAAGCAACTCTACAGGCGTCAAGCCTACAAGCCTCGAGCACACCCGCGGCAACACTACAGGCGTCAAGCCTACAAGCCCCGAGCACACCCGCGGCAACACTACAGGCGTCAAGCCTACAAGCCTCGAGCACACCCGCGGCAACACTACAGGCGTCAAGCCTACAAGCCCCGAGCACACCCGCGGCAACACTACAGGCGTCAAGCCTACAAGCCTCGAGCACACCCGCGGCAACACTACAGGCGTCAAGCCTACAAGCCCCGAGCACACCCGCGGCAACTCTACAGGCGTCAAGCCTACAAGCCTCGAGCACACCCGCGGCAACACTACAGGCGTCAAGCCTACAAGCCCCGAGCACACCCGCGGCAACTCTACAGGCGTCAAGCCTACAAGCCTCGAGCACACCCGCGGCAACACTACAGGCGTCAAGCCTACAAGCCTCGAGCACACCCGCGGCAACTCTACAGGCGTCAAGCCTACAAGCCTCGAGCACACCCGCGGCAACTCTACAGGCGTCAAGCCTACAAGCCTCGAGCCACCAACAGGCCTACGCAACCGAAAGCGAGGGCCACAATCTACAAGCCGCTCCCCCGCTTCAAGCCAGCACTGCTACGAGCACTACAAGCCACTCATAGCTCACTCGAAGCCCTCCACGATACACCTTCGGGCCTCCGCCCGCGGGAGGAGGCACGCCCCGCTGACCTTGGAACAACCCACATGCCCCTCGCACCACAGCGGGCGGCAACACCGCCGCTGCCGGGAGCATCGGCCCAAACCTCTTCCGGCAAACAGTCAGCAAGGGTACCCGCGGACATCTCCCGGTGACTGCAAGCAGTTACCACTACCGTTTCCTGCAAGGCGTCTTCTCAAGAGGTTACACACCCAAGTCGTCTTATCTGCCACCGCGGCCCATCTCTCAATATAACAAGAACGCCGCAGCCGTCCTACGTCTGGCGGCAGTGTTCCGGCCCCCATTCGCGGCCGCTCAAATCGCTGGGTTAGCAGTTTCCAGCAGCCATTACGAGTCCTCCGATGTCCGCCCTTCCCTCATCTCTCACCGCCGCTGCTGCCGAGGCCGAGGTTTCCCGACGAGACTCCAACGACTGCACGTACCCCAGGGGATCACAAACCCTTGCCCTCTCCACTACATCAGCTGATTAATCTTGGTATTTGTGGATATTCCTTTCTTGTCAAAATATGCCGGCTCGGCTTATTTCAGTTTTGTTCCGTGCAGAGGCACGACCTTTTTATTTCTGTGTTCCTAACACTGTTAATCAGTCATAATTGTGAGAGTAACGTTCATTCGCATACGATATTGATCCTTCTTATTGTTTGCTAGCGGGTATATTGAGTATATTGAGTTCCCTGATCAAGGTTATCTCCCTCAGTGTGCCTGCCTCCGTTTTCTCTTCGCCGCTCGAGGGAAAATGTGAGCTTCAATGGTATACTCACTTAAAATACCAGTGTTTATAGAGTTATCTTTTCATATACCCATAGCATTATAGCATTCCATTATAACCTTAACTTCTATTACGTCTAACAGACACCTTGCTAGCCATTCTTTCTTGCTTTTTAGGGTTTCGACGCAAACTATTAGTTCATACACGTTCCGTTTATTGGTTAATATTTACAGCTATCAAAATATGCTCCTATTTTGTAAATGATTACACCATAGTATGAACAAAGACACTCTCGCTAAACTCGGCGACACTTTTATGCATTTAACACAGACCACAGACGGAAGGGGTACGGAACACGATACCACAACCGGTGAATTTACTAAGGTAATCTTATGTTCAGGCACTCATTATTTATCAATTACAGGCCGCAGAATTCGTTTACCCCCGGGTTCGTCTGAATACTTACAACCCACTCAAGATTCAAGAACACCCTCACCATCAACCCCTCGCAACAGCCGCAGCATTGCAGGCTCAAAGTAATGTATCTCTCACCTGTAGTTTTTGCAAGCAATCAGGACATTCTGAACATTCTTGCTTCGCGAAACGTAGGGAATCAACACATTCAAGACAGGGCTCAGATAGGAGATCAGGAGGTTACAGGGGCGGGCATCATTCATCACACAGGAACCCTAGGCCACACCATCAGCGGAAGGCTGCCTTTTGCCTTATCCACGGGAATTGTTTTCATGATTCAGACAGTTGTTCTGCAATACAAAAGGCCAAGGAGGAACAGAAGTACAAGTCCTCGGCGGACAGTAAACCACACTCCGCTTCTCAGAATAAAAAGACATGACTTCGTGACAGCCCCAAGGCGTACATCCAAGTGTCCCTTCAGGACAATACTAATTGGGAACAACTTGACTCCGTCATTGCCGCCTTGGGACGGGCAAACCAAATTGCCCTCCCTTGCAAGGTGGGCAAAATTTCACTCACCTTAGCAGTTGACACAGGTGCGACAGTCAATATCATCTCCGACTCCGCTTACAGGTCACTGACACGACAGGCGAGTGGGGAAAACTGGCCGCTCCAAGAGAACGACCTGAATGTGGTAGGCGTGACGGGCACCACTTTGGGAATCCTTGGGCGAGTACCACTAACAGTCAGCTTACATGAAAAAGTATGTCCCTTTCGAGATTTCTTTTATGTCTCTAGCAGGTTTGCCTTACCTGTGGATGGGATCTTAGGATTAAACGCTATGAAAGACCTGCACATAACCATAAACCCTGAAAGCAACGCGGTCGTGTATCAAGGCCGACGCATAAAGGGGATAGTAAATCTATCGCCTCTGTCACCTGTAATCCCACCCTCAGAGGGGGAAAATGACCAACCCACCACAGACTCAGGGACTGCCACCGCCCAAGTGTCACCTCTTACGGTCACACCACACGAAAACATTGCAGACTTGTGACGGACAGTAACGGCAGTCGTAGAAGGTCCTCAAATAATTCCGGATCGTGCTGCAAAACTTGTCAAAATCCGTTTGCCTAACGCCCCTCCAACGGGCAGTGATGTGTGTATCGACGGAGCTCCTCACATACACCGCGTGACGGTGGAGGTTACTCTTGCGACAGTCAAGGAGGGAGGTTTTGCAGAGGCATTGGTAATAAACACGTCTGGATCCCCTGTATCCTTAAAACACGATGTTAGATTATGCCAGTGTCTAGTGTATGGGAGAAATGTCGCCCCGGAACCAGCTGAATACCCTTCCGCCCAAGTCTCAGGCATAACCTCGGCGTGTCAGGCTTCTCCCGAACAAGGCACAGCTCATTTAGAGGCATTCCTAAAAGTTGCACACTATTCCGAAATTAAGCCAACCTTAGTCCAGCTACTGGAACATTATAGGGGGGCGCTTGCTCTACCAGGCGAGCCGCTTGGAGTTACGCAGTGTGCTGAAGACCACATTAAGTTAAAACCCAATACAAATCCTGTATATATCAATGCGTACAAGCTCCCCCACAGTCAGAGGGAGGTCGTGCAGCAACTTATCTCTGAAATGTTAGAACAAGGTGTCATCAAAGAATCGAATTCCCCGTAGAATTCACCCTTGTTTCTGGTTCCAAAGAAAGACGGTTCCTATCGTCCTGTGATTGATTTCCGGCGTGTGAACACCGCGACCGTGGATAATCATTTTCCGCTTCCCGTTCTTAGAGATCTGATGTGTCTCGGTAGAGGAAATAAAGTCTTTACGAGTCTTGATCTGGTCAGTGGCTACTGGCAACTGCCCATGGCCCCCGAGTCACGTGAAATAACGGCTTTCAGCACGCCTCATGGCCACTATGAGTGGACGAGGATGCCGTTCGGGCTCAAAGGAGCTCCCTTGACCTTCCAAAGGACAATGAACAGTGTTTTTGGTGACTTGCTGGGCAACTCTGTCTATGTGTATTTAGACGACATCATCATAGCGAGTAAAGACGTGCATGCACACATGGAAACACTAAAAGCAGTCCTACACAGACTTCAAGAGGTCGGATTAAAGCTCAAAATCACCAAATGTGAATTTTTAAAGCCTCGGATCAAGTTCTTGGGGCATGTCGTGGACGAATTCGGCATCCACACAGTGGACGACAAAATAAAAGCCATTGTCGAGTTCCCTCAGCCAACGTCTGCGGACAAGGTACGGTCTTTCTTGGGTGTCGCAGGTTATTACAGGCCTTTCATAAAGGACTTCGCCGCACGCGCGAGTCCCCTAACCCATCTATTAAAGAAAGACGTACCATTTCAGTGGCTCCCAGCTCAACAAACGAGCTTTGAGGATTTAAAGAAAGCGCTTACACAGGCTCCGGTCCTTGTCTTTACGGATTTCAAGGACCCCTTTCAGCTTTGTACCGACGCTTCGGCTAGTGGACTAGGAGCCGCTCTGATGCAAACAGATAAGTCCGGCAAAAAGCATGTGATAGCGTTCGCCAGTCGAGTACTAACAGCTCCGGAAAAGAACTATTCTGTTACCCACCTAGAGGCTCTTGCCATTGTGTGGGCTCTGAAGCATTTTCGAGACATAGTGATGGGGTACATAATTGTGGTGTATACGGACCACGCGGCCATAACTGATCTTTTCAAGGGAAAAAACCTACACGGTCGTCTGGCAAGATGGTTCTTAACGATCCAAGCATACAATCCGGAGATAAAATATATCACCGGGAAAACAAATGTGGTCGCAGATGCCTTATCTTGGAATATTCCGATAGGCGCGATTACCACCCCAGAGGTCATCCACAACTTCACTTCGCCTGAGCTACACACTGCTCAGCGAGACCACCCTGTGTGGAAGAGGTTAATTTACGCCCTCGAGTCGGGAGACGAATCAAACCTTCCTGAATTGCCAGTTCCCTTTTCACAATTCTTCCTATCAGAGGACAACCTCCTTTGTAGGTCATGGCCAACCAAACCGGTACCTATAGAACAACTGGTCATCCCAGACAAATACGTCCCCGTGACGCTTAAGCTGGTCCATAACACACCCACTGCGGGTCACCCAGGAAAAGACAAGACGCTATCTGTCACCAGACGAAAATTCTACTGGCCCACATTACGGGTTGGTGTAGAAAAACATGTCGCACAATGCGTCGTTTGTGCTACGCACAAGGGGTCCGTCAAAGGGCCAGCACCTATGTTGCAATACCCAGTACCAGAGGCGCCATGGGATGTTGTTAATATAGACTTATTACAGCTCCCCCAGAGCCAACATGGTTCGCGTTACTTATTGATGTGCGTCGACCAGTTCTCTAGGTTTCTAGTTCTAGCGCCTCTCAAGGACAAGACAGCCACACGCGTAGCCCATGCCCTCGTGACTCACGTGTTGTGTCCACATTCGTCTCCTCGAATTCTTTTGAATGACAATGGCACCGAGTTTAGGAACTCAGTATTGAGCGAAATATGCGCTCAGTTTAACATCACGCAATCCTTCATCACAGCTTACCACCCAGCTGCTAATGGGTTGGCGGAGAGGGCTAATAGGAAAATCTTTCAGGTCCTCAGGCCTATCGTGAACGATCTCCACGATAACTGGGAGGATTGGCTATCGCATATAGCCGCTTCCATAAATATGTCGGTAAACGACTCTACGGGGAAGTCTCCCTACTACATCTTATATGGGGTGGAGAAACGTCTTCCGTACGACTTCCTAACAATCCCACAACAACCTCTCTACAACATTGATAGGTACGCACAACAGCAGATGCATATGTTTTCCAAGATACACTCAGAAGGTAGGTGTACGTTAAAAGCTACGAAGGTCGAAATGATGTCAAAACAACACAAACAGGCCGTCCCGGTGAAATTAAAAGAGGGTGACACAGTCATGATTAAGCAAGCGGAAAGGAGTTCGAAACTGGGGGCTAAATTTGTGGGTCCTTACCGAGTTGTTCGGATTGTCAGGGGAAATCGGTTCGAGGTTCTTGAGCCCAATAGTGGAGTCAGTCTAGAAGTTCACAGTGATCGTCTGAAAGTAATTCCCTCACCTTTGGACCTTGATATTGGTAATTCCCCTTCAGAGTCAAATGTTCAACAAGATAATCCCAACACCCATAGCTATAACTTGAGACCACGGGTTTAAATACTTCATTCTCACCACTTTCAGATCATGATGTTGCGTTTTCTGATCATCTTGTTGTCCCTCGGCTCCCTGCTTGCAACGACACCCATCCACCTGAAGCCTGGTGCCCTCACGGCACACATAGGAGAGGTCTTCCTCATAGAAGATGTGCTCCTCGTAAAATATCCATTTACTTCCTTGACCAACACCACTGACACAATCAGGATAGTCTCAGAAAAACTACTCGGCATGGCGGACGCCATACGGGCTACCAAGACTAGGGAATCAAAGGCACTTTCAAGTACCAACTCTCTGACTCTTTTTCAACTACTGGAGGATAGGATTCTGTTCTTACGGGGAAAAGTTGATGAGGTAGACATGGATTATAGTTTTCACTCATTTCACTCTCGGATAAAGAGGGGGTTGCTCAACATCGTTGGGTCCGCCTCAAAGTTCCTTTTCGGTACGGCTACCGACGAGGACGTACGCGATTTGCGGGACCACTACGCTCATGTACTTTCCTTTGCTGCCCGAAATCGCAGGGTGATCAACGCCAATTGTAGAAAACTTGCGCGGTTGCATACTAACATTGAGGAACTGCTGGAGCAGACTAATAAGATGGTAGAGGTTATCAACATAGTTGTCAAACAGATCGACCAGGTGAATCAGTTTCTCCTCCTAGATCAGGCCTTGCATGTATTGGAAAACGTCATTAACTCTGTCGCAACGGCAAATCAGCAGGTTATTAGCAACATGGTTGATGCAGCGCACGATAGAGTCACACCTGCCTTGTTCCCTCTACACGATTTGAGAACGACTGTCCATATCGGGTATCAAAATTATAGCCTGACACCTTTATTCACCCCAGACATGAGTCAATATTTTTACCCCTTGATTGAGTCCAGCCTCACCCCCGAGGCCATAATCATTCATGTTCCATTTCAGACGGCGGACGTGTTTGAGGCACACGAAATTGTCCCGTTCCCTTTTTCAGCTAAGGACAGTGTGTTGGCCCTGGACACGTCCCCGTCTCTTGTTCTAATCGCGAAGGATTTCGCTCTGTATTCAACGGGTAGCTACTCAATCTTGCAATATTGCAAGGAGACAGTCTTCGGGCGATTCTATTGCTCTGCGTCTCTCTTTGCCTTCCTACCAGTTCGGGGAGGGGTATGCGAGATCGCCCTCACCCGCGTGAACGCGTCTGACGCTCTTTCCCTGTGGCCTTACAAGCAGCTAACATCAACGCTTGTTTTCCATAAGAACTTTCAGGGTCTGCATTATTTTTATTTCCATCACTCATTCTATGTATCAGTCATCTGCCCGGAGGGTACCACTTATCAACGGGTTACTCGTCACTATGCCATAGCGGAAGCATGCTATATCCGCTCCACTAACATAACAACGTACCCGTCCCGGATCCGTCTGGTTTTCACGGCCAATATTTCCCATCGAGTGTTTCCTCTACGGTCTCTCGATAACATTCACTTCTCCAGCATCTCTTATGTGACTAATTCCCTTAATTCATTGTCTTTCGCAAACAAAACAGAGTTTGCGGAAACCCTGGAGGAAACGCTGCCTGATTATTTGCATCTCCCCTACCTGTACCCTGGATTTTTTGTACCAATATTTTTTATGTTCGTCAGTCTCGTCGTCATGTGCTACCTTATTAGGAGGAACTCTGTCCTGCACGATTATTTGGTTGTGCAGACACGGCAACTGGATGCCGGGAGGCCACTGGCAAGGTAGTTTTTCCTTTTCTCAGGCAAGTCAGGGGACAGAAACTTGGCATTCCCCTGCTCCTATACTTAACATTGTGCTATGTTTCACTACTGTATTTTTTTTAGGAGCTAGATCAACGTTTCATTGTCTGTAACTAGGCCAGTTGATAGCTTCTTATACAGGTGTCCTTATATTTATCTTTTGAGAGATTTCTTATGTTTCATGTCACACACGTTGTGTTTTACCTCTCACTATTTATATTATAACTCCACATATGTTCTTACATAGCCAGTGTTTAAATGTAATTGTATCATAGGCAGTCTGCTTGACAAACTCCCACTATGTATGTTCATGGTAACTAGACTGCTATTTAGATTTTTATATATCGCGAGGTCGCGATCACTGGTAGGTGACCGAGCAGTGTTAGAGTAGGATATCAATGTATTATTATTATTATTTAATATCACCACGAATTAGGCATACAATTGTCAATGGAAAAAACCCACGACAGATAGATCACGCCACCTTATAGGAATGTCGTCCGTCAGTGTTTACCGTCTCAGTTTTGTATACTTCGCATTTCATGGTGCGCAGAGGTCACCTTGACGTACGTGACCAATTGTAACAAATATTTTCCAACCTGTAACTCGTCACTCCTTCACGAGAGTCCGACTGACACACAACGACAGTCGCTCACGCTCCGACGCTCCTGTACATAGGCTACAAATATATTCGCCTTAAGGAAGCTGAAGTCTTAATCAACGCCCTTTAAACGCCCCCCGGCAAGCCCGTTACATCCAAACCGTTCTATTGGGACGACAGCCTCGCCACCGCATTCACTTCCTCCAAACACCACATCCTGGCCATGGTCGAGGAAGGCGTACGCTCCTTTGACGTCGGCTGCCCAACCTGCCTTGCCACCGATTGGAGCAAGACAGGCCTTGGTTTTCTCTTGCTGCAGCAGTACTGCTCCTGTCCCCTGGCCTCCTTCCCCACGTGCTGTCGCGAAGGATGGAAGCTGGTATTCGCCGGTTCCCGCTTCACCACCCCTGCAGTCTCGCTACGCCCCCATCGAAGGTGAAGCACTGGCTGTGGCCGACGCACTCCACCGATGCCGCATGTTCGTCCTTGGCTGCCCGACACTCATCGTTACCGTCGATCACCGCCCACTCTTGGCCATCCTCGGTGACAGAACCATGGAGGGCATCCCCAACCCTCGAATCTTTCGTCTTAAGGAACGCACGCTACGCTACACTTTACCATCCAGCATGCAAGCGGAAAATGGCACAGAGGCCCCGACGCTATGTCCCGCTTCCCCCCTCGCGTGCCTCACAACCCCAGACCGCCACGACGTGGATCAGGCAGTCTCCACCACCGCCATTGCAGCCCTCCTCGAAGCTTGTCCGGACCGATTCATCTCGTGGAGCGAGCTGCAGTCAGAAGGCGCCAGGGATGCAAGTTATACATCGCTACTTCGTACGATCCAAGACGGCTTCCCACAGCAGCGCAAAGACGTCACTGCACCCCTCCTCCCGTTCTGGGGCGTGCGTGATCGCCTGAGTACAGTGGACGGGGTGGCCCTCATGGATTCGCGCCCTGTCATCCCATCAGCACTACGTGCCAGAGTCCTGGAGGCCCTCCACTCGGCACACCAGGGAGTGGCCGGTATGAAGGCGCGGGCACGCCTCAGCGCATACTGGCCAGGAATCGACAAGTCGCTGCTAACTATCTGGACACGTCCCACTACTGCCGCGCCACCGCCCCATCTCAGCCCCGGGAGCCCATGGTCCTGTCCCCCCACCCTCCTGGCCACATGACCATGTGGCAGTGGATTATTTTGACTATGCAGGGAAATCATACTTAGTATATGTCGATCGTTTCTCTGGTAATTTGCACATATTTCACTTCCCCCCAGGCCAGGCAGACGCCCGTCACCTCATTTCGTCATGCAGGTCACTCTTCCTGCAGTACGGCGCCCCTCGAGAGCTGGCAAGTGACGGTGGGCCCACGCTGGTGTCAAAGGACTTCCGTGACTTCCTCAACCACTGGGGCGTGCATCATCGACTCAGCTCCGCTTACTATCCGCAGTCCAACGGCCGTGCTGAAATCGCCGTGAAGACCGCCAGGCGCATCATCGCAGACTGCACGGGCCGTGGTGGATCCGTCGACACTGATGCCGTAGCCAAGGCCACCCTGCAGTACCGCAACACGCACTTGGCCAACATCAACAAGTCTCCCGCTCAGCTGCTGTTTGGTCGTGTCCTGCGCGACCACCTCCCCACCCATCCACGCCTCCTTCACCTCCACCCAGACTGGCTGCACTCGGCGGAGGAACGTGAAGCCGCATTCGCCAAGCGCAACATGCAGCTTGTTACCCACTACAACACAGCCTCCAGAAAGCTCCACACGCTCCGGCTGGGCGACCACGTAGCCGTGCAAAACCAGGGCACCAACCGCCCTCAACGCTGGGATCGCACGGGTACTGTAGTGGAGATCCAGCCGCACCGCCAGTACACGGTGCGTCTCGATGGCTCCGGCCGTGTCACCATACGCAACCGCCGCTTCCTACGCCCCATCTCTGCACCCCAACCTTCACAGGCCGCCCGCGACGAGCCAACAACTCGTGCGAGCGTGTGAGGGGGAGGGGAGATGGCGTCAGCACCCAACCACCAGACGACCGGCCGGGCAGTTGGTAGTTCAGCGGAGGCGACCTGAGCCTCCGCCACATTCCGGGCAGGCAGCCTTCCACTGGTCGCCACACAACTCAGACCTCTGTACAAAGCACTAGTAAACGCTCTGCACTACCAACGCGTTTCCTTCTACCTTATGGCTTGACTTGATCGAAGTTTATAAATGGATGAAGGGCTTTAATAAGGAAGATATTAATAAAGTTATGATGGAAAGAGAACCGGGTAAAACAGGTAGTAATGGGTTAAAACTAGATAAATTTAGATTCAGCAAGGACAAGGCAAGAAGAATTGGTTTATCAACAGTGGTGGATATGCGCAACAGGCTTGCCAGTCATGTGACTGCCAATACGATAGTAACAATAAAAAATATTACATAAATTCATGGATATTTATGTTAGGTGGGGTTAGATTCTAGGAGGTGCCTTTTATAGGCCCACCATCCTCTTGCAGACTTTTTTTATTTTTACGTGCCAGCCTATAGCGCCGATAGGCTTTCTTGACGGGCCTGGATGATAGTCGGCCTCAGCCCGTCGTCGCGCAGGCAAGTGTTTTATTGTGGCGCCATCTTTTCTTGGCTCATGCTGCCCCCCGGAGCTTCTTCTTGATTCACTTGGACGGTTTCCTCTAGAGTCCGGGTTGATGGGTGTTTTTCAGGACAGCATGTGGGTAGTCTTAAGCCACTCGGCTGTGGCGGCGGATTCGAACCCGCGTCGTCCATCACGCGGTGAATGCGGGGCCCGCACGCTAACCACTCGGCCACCGCCTACCCTTATGTTCTTTTGTTCACATCTCCACCGAAACAGACCTCTGTTGAGGCGTCTTGTTCTGTTTTTTTTCATCGAGGCGTCTAGCGTTTTTTTTTTTTTTTTCAGTTTTTTTTTTCCCTGAGCTGCCTCAATTGCTGTAAATAAAGTAGACAAAAACACACAAAATTCCAAACTTTTCATTTGAATAACTGAAAAACATACCTATATTAGCTACCCGCACAGGATGTGGTGGATCCTCTGGGCTGAACCAAATGTGACACCACGCTTGAACAGGAGTCTTGCTTCTGGACACACCCAGAAGCCGTATGGAACCGTTGCCATCTTTAGGAAAATAAGGTTATCACTATTTTGGTAACTAATTGTGTATTAATAGAAGCAGTGAACCCTACACTATGGACCGGAAACTTGCCCCAGCCCTGTCATTAAGCCGCGAATTTTGGAAAATCAACCGCTTTGGTGCGGATCGCCATAACTCCCTTATTTCTGGGGCTACAGAAATGTTTTTGGTATCAATCGACGGCAAAATGAAAGGACTATATTTTGTAATAAGTGACTGGACTCAAAAACCGACTCGAAATGGTAAAAAAACGAATAAATTCGCAAAAGAAACGACACTGATAAAAACCTATTTTTTGAGTTCCCTACCTTGAAACCCACTCATTTTTGGGGGGAATTTCAAAAAACGTATTTAGCAAATAAATTATCCCTACCAATGTGCTTTTCAATATGATGCATAACAATTCCCTACTCCCAGTAGTTTCGTCACTAGAGCTCGAAACATAAACCCTTTTGAGAGCGATTTTGACAAACTCCAGACACTTTGCCTTTTTTGTCTAGTGTGGCATTGCTATTGCCTCTAGAAGGCTGTAATTTAGCATGTAGCCCTTCTTGGCAATGTAGTTTGACTAGCTCGAAGGAGTTTTTGATAGCTCGATTCCAAGTTTGTCGTCGAGTCGTCACAAAATAGCCTGTTTTTCGGCCCTTTTGCCGCGATTTGGACTCGTCCTAGTTTTTTGCTTATAACTTTTTTTGTATTTATTTAGTGCTGTCCACTTTTATTTTCTGATTATCAATCTGTATTAATAGAGCTTTCATTTGTCACCAAGCACGCCTTCCTAGATTCAGTATTTTTTGCTCGAGCTTGACCAGAAGTCGCGACGAAAATTCACCAAATCTGACTCTTTTCACGCGCCGCGACGAAAAACCTTCCTGACGCAACAAAAATTAATATATCTGTATAAAAATTTATATAATAATAATAATAATAATAATAATAATAATAATAATAATAATAACCGGTTAATTAAGTGATTGCAGCTGTAAAGCTGAAAATATACATGTAAAAAAAATTGAAATATAATTGAAAAAAAAAGGAAAATGTACAATATGAAAGGGGTATAGGGGGTCTGGGGTGGCGGGGGGTCGGGGGGGGGGGAGGTGAGGTGGTGGAATGCAGTGCGTTGGTGCGGTAGGAGGCGGTGTGGTCTTCCGGGTGACGGGTCAGGTGTTAAGCCCCAGGTCAACCCCAGGTCAAAAAAGGGTCAGGTCGCAGTTGATGGCAGGGGTGCAGGTAAAAGTGGTGTCGGGCGTCACTCAGCTTATGGGCTTAGCGATGACCTGCTAATCTATCCAGCCGATGAGACAAGATAGGAAGAGATGGACTGCGCGGCAGTATGGGCGTGGGAACATCTAACGTTTGCACTGCCTTGTATGTTGAGTTGCCTGCTGATTGCCGCAACCTTGACTCCACCTGAGTGACGGAACTCAACATTGCACTGAACTGAACTGAATTCTCCCAGCAGCATGATGGTAGGGCTGGTGTACCTAGGGGCACATGGGGCGGATGATAAGGCCGCGTCGACGTCCTGGCCGACACTGACTATTTCTCCTCTTCCGTGTCTTCCCGGCACCACAAACGCACTGCACTCACTGTCTGTCTCCATGATTAAGCTTGATGTCACAAATGTTTCTTACGGTTTTGGGTTTTTGATGAAAAGGGAAAGGGAGGGGGGGGCAACAGGCTGGCCCCTGGCTGCTCCTTTCGGAGCGCCGTGACTCACGTCTGACCTCGGTCAGGTCTGGGCCACACACTTCAGTATGTTGACTATCTTGTATTAAAATCAATTTAAGATATCTATATAAAAAAGTTACTATTTTTATATAATCATTTCACTATATAAATCAACCTATATTAAGCGCCTTATTATACATGTTATTTTTATTTTATTTAGTATTCAACCCTATTTCTTCCCATTTATGAATAATACATTTAATTTGCTTTATTTTGATACTATATATATATATATATATATATATATATATCTATATATCTATATATATATATATATATATATATATATATATATATATATATATATATATATATATATATATATATATATATATATATATATATATATATATATATATATATATATATATATATATATATATATATATAAAGCATATTAAATGTATTATTCGTAAAGGGGATAAAATAGGGTTGAATACTAAATAAAAAAAATAACATATATAATAAAGCGCTTAATATAGGTTGATTTATATAGTGAAATGATTATATAAAAACAGCAACTTTTTATATAGATATCTTAAAATGATTTCAATACAAAATAGTCAGCAAATTGAAGTGTTCATATACGAATTTTTATGCAGATATATTAATCTTTGTGGCGTCAGGAAGGTTTTTCGTCGTGGCGCGTGAAATGTGTCAGATTCAGCGAATTTTCCTCGCGATTTCTGGTCAAGCTACTACTACTACTACTGAAGCTAGGACGGCGTGCTTGGTGGCACATGAACGCTCTATTAATACAGATTAATAATAAATACAAAAACAGATTGGAAAGGACTAAGTAAATAAAAAAAAGTTATAAGCAAAAAAATAGGACGTGCCCAAATCGCGGCAAAAGGGCCGAAAAACAGGTTATTTTGTGACGGCTCGATAACAAATTTGGAACCTAGCTATCAACAACTCCTTCGGGCTGGTCAAACTACATTGCCAAGAGGAGCTACATGCCAAATTACAGCCTTCTAAACGCAATAGCAATGCCACACTAGACAAAAACGGCGAAGTGTCTGGAGGTCGTCAAAATCGCTCTCAAACGGGTTTACGTTTCGAGCTATGACGGCGAAACTGTTGGGAGTAGGGAAATGTTATGCATCATATTGGAAAGCACATTGGTAGGGCTAAATTATTTGTCAAATACGTATTTTGAAATTCTCAAAGAATGAGTGGGTTTCAAGGTTGGGAACTCAAAAATAGTTTTTTTTCAGAGTCGTTTTTTTGCGAATTTATTCGCTTTTTTACCCCTTCGAGTCCGTTTTTTGGCCTAACCGCTTATTACGAAATATAGCCCTTTCATTTTGCCGTCGATTGATACCAAAAACATTTCTGTAGCCCAAGAAATAACAGAATTATGGGGATTCGCACCAAAGCGGTTGATTTTCCAAAATTCGCGGCTTAAGGGTTGGGGGGGGGTAAAATCTCAAGTTTCATGTTAAATTCCTTATGTTCAAATTGTATCTCCTCCCTTATGTATGGGCCGATTTCTTTCATTTAAAAAGCATTTTAATCAAGAACAATAGGAAATTAAAGGCTACTCTCTTTTGGTTTTAAACAATAGTAAAAAATATTTTGTAAAGTTCGATGAAATAATACAAAAAAAAATTGACATATAAATATTTCTCAAAAATTAAAATCAACTTCAAACAATAGTTTCGAGAGTAGCCTTTATTCCTTATACATACTTTTATGAGCTGCAGTGAAAGATATGTGTATAACAAGAAGTGCAAAGGAGGAGATGTATTTTTAAAGTGCAAAATCATGGTTTTGAGATATCAAGCGATGAAGTTTAAATATTGTTTTTAAGTTTACCTATTCCACCTAGGGACTTGATATCCACAGGATATATACATCAGGATATGAAGAAAAAGGCAGACATGGTTTCCCTTACTTAATTTCATTGATTGTGTAAACAGGCTGCTTTGTTTACCCAATGTTACGTCATTTTTACAGGGTCATAAATCCATGTACTCGAATTTTACCATATTTCGCCATATTTCAAAGTAAAAACCAGTGTTCTACTGTGTAGAATCAATAAAATATATTAAAAAAAAAAAGACATTTGAGGCGGATACAGAGTATTTTGTTGGATTTATGAAAAAAAAATATATTATGGATAAATATAAAAATATAATAGTGAGTGGTAAAATTTTCCATTTTTTGAGCTAGTGATGAGAAAGAACCTTAGAGTTTAATGACAGACCAAGGAAAAAAAATATATAATTAAAAAGGGGGGAAAACATGGATTGTAGCCCGTAGCGCCGCGCGGAAACTCATTGCAGCACGTTGCATTGCATGTTGCATACCTCTGTATTATTTTTTCATCAAATTCACTCATATACCAAAAGAAAGATAAAAATTCACAGAATTTTATAAGACAAAAATAAATAAATAAATAAAATTTTCAGGCCGACCATTTACAACCTCACCTTAATGACAAGGGCGCCGCAAAATCAAAAGACTCCGCCGTCCATTACTTGAGATGTCACTGATAGAAGTAATCGTATTATTCCTACTACTACCACCACCACCACCACCACTACTACTACTACTACTACTACTACTACTACTACTACTACTTCTACTATACTTCTACTACTACTACTACTACTACTACTACTACTACTACTACTACTACTACTACTTCTACTACTACTACTACTACTACTACTACTACTACTACTACTACTACTACTACTACTACTACTACTATTTCTACAACTGCTACAACTACTACTGCTACTACTACTACTACAACTAATAATAACAATAATAATAATAATAATATTAATAATAATAATAATAATAATAATAATAATAATAATAATAATAATAATAATAATAATAATAACAATAATAATTATAATAATAATAATTACAATAAAAAAATATAATAATAATAATAATAATAATAATAATAATAATAATAATAATAATAATAATAATTTTAATGATAATAAGAGTAATAATAATAATAACAATAATGATAATAAAAACAACAACAACAACAACAACAACAACAACAACAATAATAATAATAATAATAATAATAATAATAATAATAATAATAATAATAACAATAATAATAATAATAATAATAATAATAATAATAATAATAATAATAATAATAATAATAATAATAATAATAATAATAATAATAATAATAATAATAATAATAATAATAATAATAATAATAATAATAATAATAATAATAATAATAATAATAATAATAATAATAATAATAATAATAATAATGATAATAATAATAATACTACTACTACTACTACTACTACTACTACTACTACTACTACTACTAATAATAATAATAATAATAATAATAATAATAATAATAATAATAATAATAATAAAAATAATAATAATAATAATAATAATAATAATAATAATAATAATAATAATAATAATAATAATAATAATAATAATAATAATAATAATAATAATAATAATAATAATAATAATAATAATAATAATAATAATAATAATAATAATAATAATAATAATAATAATAATAATAATAATAATAATTATTATTATTATTATAATATTGATAATAATAACAATAATAATAATGGGCGCCGCGTATTAGTGGTAGGTGATAATCAGCTGCGTTTTACTGGCAGGTAATATTGCTCAAAAGATTTTAAAAAAACAGGACGAGGGTGTGTCTTCCCGGTACTAGGATAGGACATATGTTATCTTATACGATTTAGGCGTGTATGGCAAGCGAGGGATCACAACTAATCAACTTCCTCAGCTGCGGCTGGAATGACGTTTCCCACCTGCCCAGCGAGGTCATCCTCCGGCGATTCAAAGAAGTGTTAGGCAAGAAAAGAGACGGTGAGGGAGTGCCAGTAGTGTGTGATGTCCTGTCGAGAAAGTGCATTGGAGATGGATGACTGTCCAGGCCGATAGCAGTGAACAGCAGGTTAGCGGCTCACTGCAAGCGCACTTGGTTGATATTTATTGACAATTGGGACTCTTCTTTGGTAATGACACCCTTTACGCCCAAGACGGGATACACTTGAAGCTTAAGGGTGTTGAGGCTCTCTCAGACTTCCTTAGTACCCATAAGGATTTTTTTATGATAGGCGAGGGGGGAAGGACTAAAGGGGGGGATAGCAACAATTAAGGGCGGAGGAGGTAGGAAGACACCTACCGAACGGGCGTGAGCTACTCCCGGCGAGGATATATGGGAAGCGACGAGGGTGCTGAAGCCCTTCAAAGACCCTTCCCATGTCCTCACTAACCGTTTCCCTTTTGTCTCATCAACACCAGAGAGCAGTTCAGCATGCTCTCTAAAGACAGTTCATCTCTCTTTCTACACCACACTACATTCACAAAACACACACACCTTTTCCCAAAATTCAAACTTCAAAATGGCGAAAAACAGCACTGCCTCGGAGTACCCACCGTGGGGGGGGGGAGGACCATAAATTGGGACCATAAATTCCCCCAGGGAGGACTCCCCTTATGGCTGCCGACTTGAGAGGTGTCTTGATCACTCCTCGAACCTCCTCCTTATCAATTTCTGCAACATTCATGGTCTTCGTTCTAATTTTCTATCTGTGGAACACCATCTCTCCTCCTCTAAACCTCATCTTCTCTTCCTCACCGAAACACAGGTTTCTGAGGCTACTGACAGCAACCTCTACTCTGTTCCCTCCTACTATCTCTATCCTAAATTTCTATCCAGAGCTGGATGTTGCGCCTACGTTCGCAACGACATCACTTGCTCTCGTGCCCACGACCTTGACTCTTATGAATTTTCCACCATCTGGCTAAGACTTCATTGTCATTCTATTACTAAATACATCTGTGCTGTTTATCTCTCACTTAACTCTACTAACTATGTAAAATTCTTTGACTATTTGAATTATAAAGTGGAGCACATCTTGACTCACTCTCCCTTCGCTAAAATCTCCATCTTGGGAGATTTCAATGTTCACCACCAGCTTTGGCTTTCATCTTCTTTAACTGACCAGCTTGGTGAACAAGCCTACAACTTTGCTCACCTAAACGACCTAGAGCAGTTGGTTCAGCACCCTACACGTATTCCCGACCGTCTTGGAGACAGGCCCAACATTCTAGACCTCTTCCTTACCTCTAATCCTTTTGCTTACTCTGTCAAACTGTTCTCTCCGTTGGGCTCCTCCGATCAAAACCTTATTTCTGTTTCCTGTCCTATTGCTCCTATACATCCTCTGGATACACCGAAGAGGCGATGCTTCTGGCATTTTGCTTCAGCTCGGTGGGACGACCTGAGGATGTACTTTTCCGATTTCCCGTGGAATGATTACTGCTTCCAGGAGAGAGACCCCTCTGTGTGTGCCCAGCGCATCTCAGAGGTGATTGTCTCTGGAATGAAGGCATACATTCCACGTTCTTTCTCTACTCCTCATGCTAAAAAGCTTTGGTTTAATCATGCTTGTTCTCGTGCTATTAAGGATAGAGAGGCAGCTCACAAAAGGTTCCAGAGCCTTCGAACTCCCGCTAACTATGACCTTTACATTTCAGCCCGAAATCGTGCCAAATCTATTCTCCGACTTACCAAAACTTCTTTTATCAATAGAAAATGTCAACACCTTGCTTCTTCTAGTTCTTCCCGTGACTTCTGGCATCTAGCCAAAAATATCTCCTCCAATTTCACTTCTTGATCTTTCCCTCCTCTCCTTAACCCTGACGGCAGCACTGCCGTCTCATCTGTCTCTAAGGCTGAACTCTTCTCTCAAACTTTCTGTAAGAACTCCACCCTGGACGATTCTGGGCATATTCCTCCTACTCATCCCCCCTCTGACTCCTTTATGCCAGTTATTAAGATTCTTCCAAATGATGTTTTCTATACCCTCTCTGGCCTCAACTCTCAGAAGGCTTATGGACCTGATGGAGTGCCTCCTATTGTCCTTAAAAACTGTGCTTCCGTGCTGACACCCTGCTTGGTCATACTTTTTCGTCTCTGCCTATCAATATATACCTTTCCTTCCTGCTGGAAGTATGCCTTTGTACAGCCTCTACCTAAGAAGGGTGACCGTTCCAATCCCTCAAACTTTTTTTTTTTTTTTACAACAAAGGAGGCAGGATAAGGGCACACAAAAAAAGAAAACAATAATAAAAAAAAAGCCCGCTACTAGCTGCTCCTAAAAAAGAGACAAAAGAGGTGGCCGAAAGCAAGATCAAATACGGGAGGAGAGATGTCCTGATACCCTCCTCTTGAAAGAGTTCAAGTCGTAGGCAGGAGGAAATACAGATGAAGGAAGATTGTTCCAGAGTTTACCAGCGTGAGGGATGAAAGAGTGAAGATGCTGGTTAACTCTTGCATAAGGGGTTTGGACAGTATAGGGATGAGCATGAGTAGAAAGTCGAGTGCAGCGGGGCCGCGGGAGGGGGGAGAGGCATGCAGTTAGCAAGTTCAGAAGAGCAGTCAGCGTGGAAATATCGATAGAAGATAGAAAGAGAGGCAACATTGCGGCGGAATTAAAGAGGTAGAAGACTATCAGTATGAGGAGGAGAGCTGATGAGACGAAGAGCCATAGCCTCCACTCTGTCCAGAAGAGCTGTGTGAGTGAAACCCCCCACACATGAGATGCATACTCCATACGAGGGCTGACAAGGCCCCTGTATATAGACAGCAACTGTGCAGGGGAGAAGAACTGGCGGAGACGGTACAGAACGCCCAGCCTCGAGGAAGCTGATTTAGCGAGAGAAGAGATGGGAAGTTTCCAGTTAAGATTTTGGGTTCAGGATAGACCGAGGATGTTTAGTGTATAAGAAGGTGACAGCTAAGTTTTGTCAAAGAATAGGGGATAGGTGTTTGGAAGATTGTGTCGAGTTGATAGGTTGAAATATTGAGTTTTGGGGGTATTAAAGGACACCAGGTTCCTTTCACCCCAACCGGAAATAAGAGCAAGATCTGAGGTCAAGCGTTCTGCAGCCACCCGTCTGGAGTCTTGTAATTCCTGTTGAGAGGGTCTTCTTTTGAAAGAAGTTGAATAATGCAAAGTAGAGTTATCGGCGTCATTGATGAATAACAAAAAGGGAGTGGGTGATAGGACAGAGCCCTGTGGGACGCCACTGTTGATAGGTTTAGGGGAAGAACAGTGACCGTCTACCACAGGAGAAATTGATCAGGCGAAAAGGAAACTGGAGACGAAAGTACAGGGAGAGGGATAGAAAGTGTAGAAAGGGAAGTGTAGAAAGCAAAGACATGTGCCAGACCTTGTCGAATGCTTCCGAAATGTTTAGCGCAACAGTGAAAATTTCACCGAAACGGCTAAGAGAGGATTGACAAGAGTCAGTTAGGAAAGCAAATTCACCAGAAGAACGCCCCTTCCGGAACCCATACTGGCGATCAGATAGAAGGTCAGAAGTGGATAGATGCTTATGAATCTTCGGGTTAAGGATAGATTCAAAAACTTTAGAAAGACATGAAAGTTTAGCTTTAGGTTGGTAGTTTGAGGGATTAGAAAGATCACCTTTCTTAGGCATAAGCTGTATGTAGGCGTACTTTCAGCAGGAAGGGAAGGTAGATGTTGACAGGCAGGGGCAAAAGAGTTTGACCAGGCAGGGTATCAGCAGGGTGTCATATATATATATATATATATATATATATATATATATATATATATATATATATCTATATATATATATATATATATATATATATATATATATATATATATATATATATATATTACAAAGAACACGCAAAATAAACCGCGTATGAAAGAAACACTTAAAGAATGGTTTAGTATCTACTTGACCTGTATCACTTTCTCATTATGTTTGCACATCCTCTTCAGCTCTCACCCTTTGACTGAAAATCGTGGCCCTGGCTTTGTCTGGCAGTGAATTTATAATTTGAAGTGAGGAAAGCCTCTTGTTTTGCAGAGTTATTGATATTTTATAATATATTGTAGCTAGTGACGGATCTGAGAGAGAGAGAGAGAGAGAGAGAGAGAGAGAGGCGGGAAGGGTAAGGGTGCGCGTGCGTGTGTGTGTCTAAGAGAGAGAGAGAGAGAGAGAGAGAGAGAGGGAGAGAGAGAGAGAGAGAGAGAGAGAGAGAGTCTCATACTTGCTATACATATCAAGGCAAAGATAACTACTCAAGATATTTTCGCCTTATTTTCACTCTTCCCGCACCGCACACGCGGACATGTGGCGTGAGATGCAGAGGGGGAGGAAAAATAGTTGGGGAAACGAGGGAGAGATAAAGAAAATGAAGGTCATGTGGTGTATCCTAGTGTTATTCGGTTTTGCAGAAACAGAATAATGGTAAGTAATTAAGAACTAAAATTAAGGCATTGGTTTATTTTCTTTTATAAACGAATAAGATTTTTTTATTTTTCATCCTATGTGACTGTACTTCAGCAATATCGAAAAAATAATCATGTTTATCTGGCAGGAAAGTATTAAAATGGAAAAACTTTCATAACCCGGAAAGGAAAGTGTGAAGTGCCAGTCTTTACCAAGAAAAAAAAAAGTATATAAATACCCATTCATGACATATTTCAATGAACCCTGTACTATGGAACGGCCACTTGTCCCAGCCTTGTCATTAACCTGCGAATTTTGGAAAATCAACCGCTTTGGGGCTACAGAAAAGTTTTTGGTGTCAATCGACGGAACAATGAAAGGGCTCTATGTTTTTATTAGCGACCGGGCTCGAAAACCGACTCGAAAGAGTCAAAAATCGAATAAATTCGCAAAAAACGTTCCCAACCTTGAAACCCGCTCATTGTTTGAGAATTTAAAAAAAACTAAGTTAACAAATGATTTAACCCTACCAATGTGCTTTCCAATCTGGTGCATAACATTTCCCTACTCCCAATATTTTCGTCGCTAGAACTCGAAACGTAAACCCTGTCGAGAGCGATTTTGACGAACTCCAGACACTTTGCCGTCTTCGTCTAGTGTGGCCTTGCTATTGCCTATAAAAGGCTGTAATTTGGCATACAGCCCCCCTTGCCAATGTAGTCTGACCAACTCTAAGGATGGTTTGATAGCTCGATTCCAAGTTTGTCGTCGAGCCGTCACAAAACAGCCTGTTTTTCGGCCCTTTTGCCGCGATTTGGACACGTCCTAGTTTTTTGCTTATAACTTTTATTTATTTATTTAATGCTCTCCAATTTTTTTTCTGATCATTAATCTGTATTAAAGGAGCTTCCATATGCCACCAAGCACGCCTTCCTAGCTTCAGTAGTTTTCGCTCGAGCTCGACCAGAAATCACGACGAACATTCGCCGAATCTGACTCATTTCACGCCGCGACGAAAAAACTTCCTGACGCCACAAAAACTAACATATCTGCATAAAAAATCATATCATTATGAACATTTCAATATGTTGACTATCCTGTATTAAAACCATTTTAAGATATCTATATAAAAACTTACTATTTTTATATAATCATTTCACTACATAAATCAACCTATATTAAGCGCCTTATAATACATGTTAATTTTTTTATAGTATTCAACCATATATCTTCCCATTTATGAATAATACATTTAATTTGTGTTCATTTGATACCAAATATATATATATATATATATATATATATATATATATATATATATATATATATATATATATATATATATATATATATATATATATATATATCAGAGCTGGGCACTTCTGATCATAAGTCCGATCGTCCGATCTTCCGATCTGATCGGAACAGCAATTGGCGATCGGAATGCAAAGATTGGATCATCTTTGTAAAAGGTAATCGGACTGTGGATATCGGAACTTCACAAACTATCTTCCGATCACCGATCACAGAAAAGAAAGTGGTCAACGTTGCCATGGCAACAAGTGACTCACCTGGTTTACTCACCTGGTTGGCTACCCCAGCTTACTGTCATGGTTCACATATCAGCGGTACGTAGTAGGATAGCCCGCAACTGCTGGCACGCCAGCCCATCAGTTCAATTAAGGACATTATGATTTGTACAAAAATAATGGGCGGAATTGTGTGCCATGTGCAGCTAGGTGTTAAGCAAGGTGTATAGATATGAGTTCGTTACATAACAATGTTAATAATGGGATGAGTTTTGACAGAGGCAGGTAATTATTCCGTGTACGAGAACAGTGACTGTTCAAGGGAGAGGTGAAGGCCCCGTTTAAATGCCTGGATTGTGCCAGCGCTAACAACGCAGTCTGGGAGGGAGTTCCAGTGATCAATGCACCTAACACTGAAGAATCTGCGTCTACACTCAGTGGAGGTGTGTGGTTTGGCTAATTTGAATCTGTGGCCTCTGGTAGTAGTGACTGGGGAGATAGTAAATAGATCAGACGGAGAAATGTCACACTGATCATGAAAGATCTTCCAACATTTAATGAGGTCTGCTTTCAAGAGTCTGCCTTGTACAGAGTATAGGTTAAGAGCCTTGAGACGATCAGCATAACTTAGTTCAACCAGGCCATCTATGTGCTTGGTCCAGCGGCGCTGCACTGACTCCAGCAGCCGCAGGTCACCCAGATATCCAGTGTTCTAAACTGTTGACCCAAACTCTAGTAAAGGTCTTATGTGTGACTTGAGGATGGCTAACATAAAGTCACTGGAGCGACAGAGAGTAGATATGAGTATGTTATTGGCTAATCCTGCAGCTTTATTTACTGTTGTTCTTATATGTGCATGAAACTTGAGGGTGTTGTCGACTAGAACTCCCAGGTCTCTATGGGTGTCAGCCAAGGACTTCTTACAATTATTTTTATACATGTTGCTAAATAGTTACTTCAATAAACGTCTTTATTTATAAAATTAAGCGATAATTATTGATCGCTAGTTTATTTAATCCTGGTAAGGTATCGTGAACGAGACGAGGATGCGCAAAGTCGCCTTATTTGCTAGGCGGGACGTGTGGGCCGCAGTAGTGGCCTTCCGCTCACCCCAGTAACCGAGTGGCCTGCCCCAGTTGTCAGTTATGCATTTTCTGCTGCAGTGTTACCACCCTCTAATGGCGGCAGCGTCAGTTTCTTTTCGGGAAACCAACAAGACCTAAGCTAAAAGGGGAGGCTTCGCCCCGCCTCGACTCCCCCCACTTTCTTAACCGGGGGGAGAGCTTTGCCTTCCCTCGACCCCCCTACCCACCCGTCGGGCTCCCCCCGCAGCAAGAGGAGGAGGAGGAAAGAGGTATCGCGAGACAGCGCAACATGCCGCCCAGACCACGGCACCAAACGCCCCATACCCCTCCCATCCAAGAACTTATCTAACCTATTCTTGAATGTATCTATCATGTTGGCGCTCACCACATGACTTCTTGCCTATGTCTTTGTTGAACCTGAACTTATCCAACTTAAACCCATTGCTATGTGTCCTACGCTGTGTAGTGTCATCTGCCATCCACGTATCCTAAGACATCCCATCCAATCTGCGCATGCGCGGGATTTGTTTACAAACAAAGGGTGGATGAATTGCGACACGGTACCGTGTCTTTGGGGGCAAGCAGCAGACCTTCACGTGGTGCCCCTGTTATCCGAAAGGAGACCAACTGCTGTACTACACAAAGCCACAAACACTCTAGGGTGGTAAAAGGATCAACCCTCGGCCCTCGGAGATGACACTATCCAAAATCATCAGCTTTAATGCTGGAGGACTTTCGTCGGCAAAATTAGAGATCCTTGGAACTCTGAAAGCCGATATCTTATGTTTACAAGAGACACACTGCAGCTCACGGCCAAGAAACATCCCTGGCATGAATCTTGTTATCCACCAACCAAGCCCTGTCCATGGCAGTGCTATTTATACAAGAGATCAATCGAACATCCAGAGCTGTAGTAATCACTCCGCTGATAGAATCGAAATCCTTCAAGTCGAAACCGAACACCTCATCATCACATCAGTGTATAAACCTCCTCCAACACCATTTGTCTGGCCAGCAAACCACAACCTGAACGGCGAAAAAGCCTGCTTGGTTATCGGTGATTTTAATAGTCACAGTACCACCTGGGGCTACAGCCAGACAAACAGGGATGGTGAAGAAGTGGAACTCTGGGCTCAGAATAAAAATCTCATCCTCCTCCATGATGCCAAGCACAGACCATCTTTCTTAAGTGCTAGATGGAGAAGAGGCTACAACCCC